>NC_054479.1:132871795-133136795 GCF_017639515.1 Carcharodon carcharias
ATGCTGTTTAACCCCCCACCTGAGCCTTCCCATCCTTCCTCATCTAAACCCATCAGCATTAACCCTTTGTTTCCTTCTCCCTCATAATGCATATCTAGCCTCCCCTTAAATGCATTAATACTATTTGCTTCAGTACTCCCTGTGGTGGTGAGTTCCACATTCTCATCCTTCTAATGGTAAAAACGTTTCTTCTATTTGATTTCTTGGTAACTAACATATTGATGGCCTCCCATTTTGTTCTTCCCCACAACTGTACTCTCTACTCTGTTCCTCTCTTACACTAGCAAAACTTTTCATTAGGTTAAAAGTTGCTAGTGGGTTACCTCCGCAGTCTTCTCTTCAAGAGACCCAGCCTGTTGTCGTTTTGCTGATAGGCATAACCTCGCATTTCTCGTATCATCTTTGCAAACCCTGATTGGACCTTCTCCAGCATCTCTCCATCTTTGTGTATAATGTGGTGACTTGAAACTCTCCACAGAACTCCAGGTGTGGCCTTGTTTCAATACGAGTTTAGCATAAATTTTCTACTTTGCAATCCTATTCCTCTAGAAATTAACCCTCGTGCTTGGTTTGCTTTTTTTGACCTTATTAACTTGTGCTCCTATTTTTAGTGGTTTGTGTATTTGTATTCCCCTGTCCTTTTGCTTCACTGCCCCATTTTAGATTCTTATTTTCCAAGTACTAGTAATGTGTGACCTCTTTATTTTTCTTACCTTAAATTTCAACATAGTTAAGAAAATTATTTGCCAATTACATGCCCATTCTGCAAATTTATCAATGGCATCTTGTAATTTTTTTTGTGCTTGGTATTAACTACCCTTCTCAATTTGGTGTTATTGACAAATGGAGTGTTTTTAATTCCAAAGGCTAATTGATTAATATAAATGGTGATCACTTGTAAAAGAGATAAGGATTTGTATTTGTGAATAACAGTACTGTTATTGTAAAGACCAACATTTTGTGCACTTCATGCTGATTTACAATATTTTGCTTAGCTTGGGATCTGTCACCAGGTTAGCCTCATTACAGAGAGTGTGTAGATATACATCTGTAAGCTTATATACCAGAGAGACATAAGAGAGCAGGTCCAAGTCTTGGTGGTGTTATGATCCCAGTTGTTAATACTGGACAAGTCAGATCCCAGAGTGAAACCTGGCTTGATGGGACCAAACTTTTTTAGAAACCGTGGAAGAAAGCTACTGAACAAATTCACAGGAGTCTGCTAATGAAGTTTAAACATGAAAAATGAACTATATTACACCAAACAAAAAGGTTGGAAAGATTCCAACATAAACACAAAAAGATAATTCAAATTCCCACTGTTCCTTTACCACAGTAATATGTAATATTTTATGTTTCTATCAAGAAAGAAATTGATAAGTTTTTAGATATTATGGGCATTAAGGGGTATGAAGAGAAAGCAGGAATATGGTGTTCCGATAGAGGATCAGCCATGATCATACTGAATGGCAGTGCAGGCTCGAAGGGCCAAATGGCCTACTCCTGCCCCTAGTTTCTGTATCTTTACAGACACACAAACCAGTGAAGAGCTACCACTAGGTTGACACAAAAGTGTCTCCCTTGGGGCTGACACAGGTGCAAACAGGTTTTCTCCTGGAGGATTCCTGAGCGTTCACTTGATGCTTTTCACCCAACTTGAATCTGCCTCCGAGCCACCCAAAAACAGCACTCTAAACTTGCTCAACACAAAAACAAAAACAGAATTACCTGGAAAAACTCAGCAGGTCTGGCAGCATCAGTGGAGAAGAAAAGAGTTGACGTTTCGAGTCCTCATGACCCTTCGACAGAACTTGAGGAAGGGTCATGAGGACTCGAAACGTCAACTCTTTTCTTCTCCGCCGATGCTGCCAGACCTGCTGAGTTTTTCCAGGTAATTCTGTTTTTGTTTTTGTTTTGGATTTCCAGCATCCGCAGTTTTTTTGTTTTTAACTCTAAACTTGCTGTTTGTTCAACTGCAGAGCAAACAAATGAGCTCCCTAAACTCCCCTTCCAATAGCACCTCTGCCAAACTGATCACTTTACTGAGTTATAAAACTGACTATTTGCTTGATTACTGTCCTCAATAGTGGAGAGAGCTGCCTTGAAATGCACAACTAAAATTCAGTAGTACTCTAGAAGTGACCTGTAGATTCCTGCCGTGGTGGAATTTGAACCCAGGCCCCCAGAGCATTACCCTGAGTCCCTGGATTACTAGTCCAGTGACAGTACACTACGCCACTGCGCCCCACCCCAAATACGAGAGGTATGCAAGGGACTATCCAGAATCTGTCACTTTCACAAGGAACACACCTTCATCAGTTGTATGCAGGACTTGAGTCTGATGTTTTTTTTACTCTCCACTCCTGAAGATGCTGGTGTACAGTTCACTTTTCTTCATGTGAAGGGTAGACATTGCATTGGCTATTGACTCATGAACAGGATTCCTCTTAATCCAGTGTTGTCCTTATCACTCACCTGAGGTCACATGCCAGCAGTTAACCAACAAAGTTATTGGATAGCAATTGGAAAGACACACCTCCTCACATATATATCCCGCCTCCTTTCTTTTGCCTCATCTGCGGCCAACTTCCATCAGGAGAAAAGTCCATGGACCACCTCGAGAGTGCCACTGAATTTTCTGCTGAACTTTGGTGATGCATTTCAAGACTGGAATTAATTGCCAGGACCGGAACTTATACAGTGCTTTGCATTACACTAAACACATTCCCTGTCCACATAGTTACCACCGAATGTAATTGTAAAACAATAAATTAAATGTTCACAAAAGTAAAGCTCTGCAGAAAAAAAAATACTATAAACCAAGGCTTGAACCTCTCTTTGCTAAGGTACTGGGACTGAGATCAATGTTCAAGCCTCTCTTACTCCATGTTTACAGGAAGTGAACATGAAATATAAGCATTTCACATTTTTCAGACTCCGTCCATTCCTTGTGTCTCTCTTCTCTATCCAGCTGCAGGCGTTGTGCTATTAATTGAAGTCTGAGGATAATTGCCCCACTCCAGAGACGGGGAGCAATAGTAGCACTGGCATGAGTGGCCCCTAGGGACAGTTGCTTGATGTGCTCCTTGTTGGAGAATGCCCGGTCTCTCTCAGTCCCCCTGCTGAGAAAGAATGCAGCCAAGCTCTAGAACTCAGTGACATGGGTCAGCAGACCAGGTGGCACCATTCTATGCCAGATACTGACTCTTAGTTCAAAGACAGTGTAATGTTCGCTCCAGAATAAGGAAAATTTTTTGTCGTTGCTGTAGCTGTTTTGAGCTGTGTGCCAAGGTGACCTTGGAGGCAGGTGTGGGCTCATGTTTAGTCAGCCTAGTAAAGACTGAGTACTTAGTGTAAACATGGAGGCTTGAACATTGATCCCAGGATTGTTTCGTGTACTGCTTAAGCAAAGAGAGGTTCAAGCCTTCATTTATATTGTCATTTTATTTTCTGCAGAACTTCACTTGCATGAGCCTTTCATTTATTGTTTTACAATTTTATTCTATGGTAACTACGGGCAGGGAGTGCGTTTGTGGAATGCAAAGCGTTGTCTAAGTTCTGGTCCTGGCAATTAATTGCAGTCTTGGTCCCATGTTTATTTAGTGGGTTCTGCCTGTATTAACAAGTGGATTTGCTGATTGGGATTGGTGCCTTTGAGCTCCTGTCGACTGGAACCATTGTTCTCGAAGGGTGAAGTTAAAAGGGCTGAAGGGCACATTTTGTGAACTGATTCCAGCTTGAGGTCTGCTGCACCTTTTTTTTTGCATCCCTCTCGCTGATCAGGCTGCTGGTGTCAAGTGTGAGCTAGTGTGCGCACAGTTTAAAAAACATGGATTTGAATTACATGGAGTGTACAACACAGCAACAGGCAATTAAGCTCAACCGGTCTTGCACAGCTACACCTTTGGCAGTCTCTTGGGATTAAGGAGGACTTGGTTCCTCTTCGGTTCAGTGGATTTATTAGCTATCTCCTGAAACCATTATGTGATCTGCAGACTCTGCCACACGCAGAGCAGATGGTATAAACCCCAGCCCCAGTGGGAGATACTAATATCCTCCCATAGATCTGCACTTTTTTCATTGCACTGCACTTCAAGTATTTTAACTTTGCATTTAGAATCAAGCTCAGTGCATTAAAGCAATCTTGTATTCTGCAATTGTCACCTATTTGTATGTTTATGTTGAACCAGGGGCACTGGTTATTAAATGGCAAAAGAATAATTTCACAAATGGAGCATCTTTTTGCATTCCAGCTATAGCTTTAGTGTTAATGTGGGGTAGGGCTGCCTCAGTCACATTGTCCTTATACTAATGAAGTGGCTTTGTGGCATCTTACGTGTATTGAAACTGGGCTATTTGCGAATCAGTGCAACTCCTCTGATCCAGTAGGTGTCCTCGTAAACCCAGCCCTCTGCTTTCACACAGCATTGTCACCTTACCGATGTTTCTGGAAAGAGATTCTGTCAATGTGCAGTAGATGGAGCAGTAGAGCTTGTTAAATTCTGTACATGAGATATGAGTCCGTGTTATTCTTTCCAATATGATCTGTTATTAAAATACCGAAATAGAATTATTTGCGTTTCATTGCTTTGGAATTCTTTTATTTTAAAAAAAATTGCATTTTCCAGAACTTTTGTTTTTGAAAATGAACTTAGTGAAAATGCTAAATTTTCTTGGCTTCAGCCTTTTCTTTGCATGTTATAAAAATTTCAACCACTTTACAGTTGTTAATACTTAAGTATCCTCTGCCCCAGTACCCCTCCACCGCCCAACCACCCCCCCCCCCCCCCCCCCCCCCCCCCACCAAATCTGAATGATGGCAAGAAAGTAAATGTGAGCATTTATCTCTTGCCAGCCTTGTTCTTGTGGCTGAGGCCAAATTCTTTGTAAATCAGGTTTGGCCAGCGAAGGAAAGGTGGACAGATCATAGCGGCTTCTGGGTGCTGTACTGCAAAGTGGTGGAAAGAGGAGTAATCATTCTATCTTGGAAGGAGCCGTGTCCTGCAGAAGTCTCCTCCAGAGACCTGGCACTTGGATGGACAGTTTCAAATTCAATCCTAATGTTATCATAAAGGTAGCATTTGTCAAACACCACAGGTAGCCATCAGCATACTGTTGTGTGTTGAAGAGTTTGCTGTCCATTGTTTGGGTCAGGTACTTGTCTCACACACGGATTCTCAAAGACTGCTTGTTTTTTTAACGTTTCAAGGGTATAAAAGAGAGATTTCTCATGCAGCAGTTAATTTGGGTTTAGTTCAAGACAAGACGTAGTTACATAGGTGTAAGATGTAAAGAGGGAAGATCGGTCATGCACTGGTTCAGTTGCTCTCTTTTTTTGACTTCCAGCAGTTCAATGTTTCTGCTCACTTCTGGGAAGGGCCATCTCCGAACAAGCCTGTTCGGCAATTTAGTTAGAGAAATTGATCATGGTCAACTGATTTCAATGGCTTTCTCAAGTGTGCACATCGGGGATATTCTACATTGCAATATAGGGACACTAAGTGGACCTATTTACCATTAATGTACTATCAGGCATGATATTATGCCCAAGGGCTCACTTCAATTTACAAGAGGTGAGAGTTTGCTGACTTGGGGCCCAGGAACAGTTATCAAGTGAGAATTTAACTTCTAACACGCATCTTCTAAAATGTAGTGTCAGGTGTCTAAAGGAAAACAGTGCACTTTGTTGCAGGATATGTTTATTGGTGTATATGTAGCAAATCATCAAATTACAAGAATCTCCTTAATGTCCTGCTCCCCGAGGGTTCGGGATCATGTTCAGCTTTATTGTAGTTCCGTCCTCTCCAGATTGCGAAGGAATACTGAGCTGCAAATCGGAAAAATCAAATTTTTAAACACAATTCCCACCCCCCCCCAGCACGGAGTAATCTTTTTGAATTGCAACGTGAAATGAAGCTCCTGAAAGTTGTGTGTTTTCGCGGGTTCACATTCTCGAGTGTCTCGATGCCCTTGACAGTGCCGGGACATTCCCCCTTCGAGCCTAGTTGCTCGTTCTTGGACAAAGCAGCCCTTTCTTTTCCTTTGTACAAATATATTTCCTTTCCTTTTTTAGGTCCCAGTGCGACTTCACAGGATGCAAGCTGGAGAACCTTCACAAGTGTTATTGAGGTGGGTGCAATTCTTGCCATGGCTCAGAATTAGGGAATAAGCAAGTTACCGCTTAAGAGTGCAAACCCAGACTTCTTCCTACAACTTGAGACTTGTGTGTGCTTCCGTACAGATGGGTACGATGTATAAATTTGAATTTGGACATGGGAAGTTGCAAACAGTGGCGTTTGAATTTCTGCACGGTGGCGCTGTTTTTCTTCCAGTAGCTGAGACTGTTGTGGAGGTTTGACAAACCGTGCGATGACTGACTGATAATTGCAGGAGATCCGCCCCCACATGTAGGAAAAGGTAGAAAACCACTCAAGTACTCCATGGAACATGAGACCTAAAGAGAAAGCTAGTTATTACTGAATGGAATGATATTGGAGTGGAGCTGTATCCTGAAGTGGTTGAGTGAGCGGACTGGTATTATGGTGGTTAAAAAAGGAAAATTGAATCTTCAGACTGTAGTTTTTTTATCTGAACTCTTAAATACATGACATTCAGAAACTTGAAGTCAGGCCGCAGCTTAATATGTTGGCCTCACCTGGGAAAAGAAACAGGGCGCGCGGAATGTGTTACATTCGGCGGTCGCCTAGCTAACAGCGACCATGACGGGATTCAGTTGACAGTAAATGTGGAAAGAAAATGTTCAAGGTGAAATGCTGATAGGGGCGAGCTGGCTTCAGTGATTTTTAAGAAGGGCCCTAGCACAGGTAAAGCAGTAACAGTGCAATGGAAGGCATTCGGGGAAGAGAGTTCAGATGCAAACTAAGCATGTCTTTTTGACAATGAAAGGTATGGCATCCAAAGCTGATGCATTCTGGCTAACTGAAGAAACAAAATTTTAAACGGAGAAGGGAGGCTTATGACAGGCACAAAATCTCTGTCATAACTCAGAAGGTTATGGAAAGTACAGCAGGGAATTGAAAAGTTAATATGGGAGGTAAAGAAAGGCTACAGGCAACATTAAGCTGAACCCTTAAGCATATTATAAATATATACAGTATAAGCAGTTTGCAAGGGGAGAAAAATTAGATCTCTAAGAAGCCAGAGGGAAATCTTCCATGTAGAGGCAGAGGTCATGGCAAAAGTATTGAGTAAGTACATTGCTTCTGTCTTCACAAAGGAAGCAGATGATGTGAAGGTTACACTGTGAGGAGCAGAAGTAATGGATGGAATAGTAATAGATAGAGAAGACCGACTTAAAAGATTAGCATCACTGAAAGTTGGTAAGTCGCCTGATCCAGATGGCGTGTCTCCTTGGTTGCTAAACAATGCAAAGGTAGAAATAGCAGGGATATTGGTTGCAAGCCTTCAATCCTCATTGGATATAGGAGTTGTGCAGGAGTACTGAAAGGTTTCCACCACTATTTAAAAAAAAAAATATGGAAAGATAAACCAGGAAATGATGGGCCAGTCAGCCTAACGCCACTAGTAAGAACAGAAAATGCTGGCAATACTGAGCAGGTCTGCCAGTAACTGTGGAGAGAAACTGAGTTAGCATTTCGGGTCGGCGCCCTTTCCTCGGAATTGGAGAAAATTAAAGATATAGCAGGTTTCAAGTAAGTAGAGAGCCAGTGACATTGACCAGGAATTTGACCCAGTGACAGTGAAGGAACAGCAATATAGTTCCAAGTCAGGATGGCATGTGGCTTGGAGGGGAACTTACAGGTGGTGGTGTTTCTGCTGCCCTTGTACTTCCAGGTGGTAGAGGTCATGGATTTGGAATCTGCTTTTGAAGGAGCTTTGGTGAGTTGCTGCACTGCATCTTGTAGATGAATGCACCAGTGGTGGAGGCAGTGAATGTTTAAGGTGGTGGACAGAATGCAGATCAAGCAGGCTGATTTTGTCCTTGATGGTGTCGAGTTTCTTGAACTTAATGGTTTTTAAAAAAGAGCAGTGATTGGAATTTAGGTTGCTGCTGTGGATAAGCAGAGAGATTTGGGGTGTAGATCCCAGTTAATAAGACCAAAAAAAACTAATGTAGTTCCAAGTTTTACTACAAGAGATAAAGAATTCAGAAAATAACATTTTGGGTCATAGCCTGTGAGTAATAAGACCTTATATGTGATTGGTTAGCTCAGTTGGCTAAATGCCTCGAGTGCGATGCAGAATGATGCCAACGGCACAGATTCAATCCCCCTATAGGCTATGGTAGCCCATGGAGTTCTGCCTCGTTACTTTGTCCCACATTTGATCGAGTGGTGCACTCCAAGCTAGATAATCACTTCTCTCCTTCAACAGAGAGAGAAGCCTGTGGTCCCTTGTGATGAAAGTGTAATAATTTTTATAATATTTTTCTGGTTTATTGTGAAGTAGGTTTATGGGTGTGATTATAGTTTGGTCTGTCTGTGTGATTTAATTACATTTAGAGTCAAGTAGATTGCAAGCTTGAAATCATCAAAAATTAGGCGTAGGAATGTTCTTGCCATGCTAATGAGTAAACATGGATTCTGGCTTAGCATTGTAAGGATGAAGGGAATTTGCATTTTTAGATAAATGAGGGGATTTTTGGATTTCAAAGGGATGTTAGTCTGTTTACAACTAGCCAGATAAACAAGGCTAAGGGGTGTTTTATTTTTTTCCCAAAGGTTACTGATAATATTGGCAACATGGAAGTTTATATAGTATGAGGAAGATACAGTTTCAAAGGCATATGGAACAATAGAATTTATGTGTTAAAAAGAGAGAAACACATATGAAGGAGAATGAAAGGCTATGTGGAGAAGGCCATGTAAGATCTAACAGGCGTCTGTGAAACAGTCTTCAAGAAGCCTCCAGCCATTTGTGCATAAGTCTGCTATGTAAAGCAACTGAAGCTGGAGAAAAACCATTTGGAATTCCACTGTCAAGTGGGTACTATGTTAAGTTGCTTGGTTTGTTTTGAATCTAAAATCTATTTTGGACTGTTGCCTTGAAGGGGATGTGTAACTGAGAGTCAGGTCAGTTAGGAATTTTAGGACTTGCTATAGAAGTATGTAACTAGTCATATGCATGTGCTTGAAATCTTTTATTTTGTCAGACATTTTAATTTATTTCTTTAAAATCTCTAAAGGTCTTGGTGGATCATTACTTCTGAATTGCATCTTCTCGCAATAAATACAAATTGCAAAACCGTTACGATAGTGCAACCAAGTTTCTCTTGTGCATTAGGACCACCTGGCGCACCTCATCTGCAACGACATAATAACACCCTCATGGACTATGGCTAAATACATGACGTTCATGGGAAGGGCAGGTAACTTTGGACCTAGGGTTCTCAGCCACTGGGATTTTCCTTGCCTTGTGTTTGAGTCTGTTGTAAGACAAATGGGAACAGTCAGCAGTTCCATTATCATTGCATCACGTATGACCGGTATAGCAGAAGGCAAACGAAATGAACAGTGGTCTTTTCTCACCTAGCGGTTCCCAAGGTTAAAAACTCTGAAGTAATGATGAGACTTTAAGACTCACCAGGTTGAGGCACCCTCTTTTTCTTACCTACAGCGGCAGCTCCCACCTCTGATGGTGAAGCTGTTGATCTGCCTGTGTTGGATGGCTTCCTATTGGCCCTCCAGGCTCCTTAACGGGATGGGGCGTCCAGAGGTAGTCACGTAATTGGCTGCCACCTCAAATTGCATGGGTTCCTGACCAACATTTCCTCCAAACTGTGGGATCGGGACCCTCGAACAAAAATCCAGCCCCATGTTGTGCAAAACATCATATTAACCACCCCCACCTTCAGGAAAGCTGTGCATATTAATTTTAATGTTGTTGATTTCATTGTTTAAAACTGTCCAGTTGCTTATTAAGATTGTGGTCCATTATCATTGATTCAGTAAATTCAACAATTGTGATTTAATTTACATCTGATCAGAGTTGAAGGATCTAAGTGGAAGCAGAATTGACTTTAAACCTTGTAATGAGGTTTGGTATATATTTGCCCTTGGAGAAAACACTCCCCACCACTCACCCTCTTGTTCTTATTCACTTGTCATTAAAATATTTTTTCTTCCTCGACCTTATTTAAACTGTCCTGAATTTTGCTCCCCTCTAACAGATCACCTCCTAATATTTCCAATGAAATGGGCCCTATTTCTAGTTTATCCTCAGAACTAAAGCTTCTCATTCCTAATAAAATCTTGGTAAATTCCTATTATACTGTCTGCAATACTTTGGCAATCCTCCTAAAATACCCAGAATTGGATGCAGCAGGCAACTGTAATTGAACCCTCTTGATTTATAATAGCTTTGCCATGGCTTTGTGTATGTCAAACCTGGAATGCCATGTAGCCATGTGATTTTTTTTTTTGTTTGAACACTGCTTGTTCTCCAACTTCTAAAGATTAATGTATTTGAGTAAGTTCACGTGTCATCTACTTCATTTCAAGTCTAAACATTCAGTATATATTTTCCTTAATTGTATCTGTGTTGTGTTCCAGGAAGCCAGTTGGTGAAGGATAGAACTGGAGCTAATCTTTACACACTTTTATATTTATTTACAGAGCTACACATTAAAAGCATATGCTTCCTAACTGAGCAAACACAATGTTTGTCTGTCTTATTTATAAGAGGTTCAAGTGAAGCCCAGTGAATGTCCACCACCTGCATACAATTAAACACAATTAAGACATTTTTGAATTACATTGAAAACAAATTTAAGATTATCTGTTGGGCTCGCAGAATGGCTCACTTATATATGCGAGAAGCCTTATATATATTCACACACACAGCCCTGTGCTTTGTGGGGGCATGCTCCTTCTGTCTGCAATGTGCCTTTTTTTCAACTAAAGCTTGGGGGACAGCCATTCCCTGATTCATTCCCCATGGTAATACTTTGACCAATCAGAGTTGACCTGCCTGGTTTGAATTTGAGCAAAAGCTTGGTAGTTAACTGTTCCCCAATGTACTCTCCATGGCAATGCCTCTACCAATCAGATTCCACTTCCCTAATGCACTCTCCGTGGCAATGCCTCTACCAATCAGATTCCACTTCCCTAATGCACTCTCCGTGGCAATGCCTCTACCAATCAGATTCCACTTGCCAGCCAATCAGAATTCTTTTCTCATGCAACATAAATTGCTGTTCCCTTTTAACTGTTGCTAATCTTGTGATCTGTTCTGATGAGTGCAAGGTGAAAAGCTTAGTCATCATGTGTCTCTTTTTCAGCAAAGTCCTTTTTATAATACTGTTTTTGTCATCTGAAAATATTGATGGTGTTTCTGTATCCATGTCCAGATATTTTTTTTAAAAAATCACTGATCCTATCTCTAACCTTCAGAAGACACCACTATTCATGTCCCTTCAGTTTGACTTAAACCCTGTTGTTTTCTATTCTTCAGGATACTTTCTATTCATGGTGCCACGTTCCTTGTGACACTGCGCACATTAACATCATCAGCAAGCCTCCTATGTGACATTTTATCAAATGTCTTTTGAAAATCAGCATGCACAATGGTCATTGCCTTTCATTGATCCATGGTTCATCAAAGAATTGTTAAATGTGTCAGGCAAGCCTTGCCTTGGACAAAGCATTAACGAGGTTTCTCTAAGTGGGTCGTGATGTTTATCCATAAAAGCAAAAGCTTCACCAGGGTTGGATGTATTGGAGTTCATTGTCAACATGTTGTGAATTAAATCGGGTGCTCTTTGTTGGAGTGCAATATTTGGGGGGAGGAAAGTGGCAATCAGCAGAAGATATTTCGTTTGGATATTCTGTGAGTGGTGTGTATGTGCTAAGAAAACTGAAAGGCAGTTTTGGGGGAAAAAAGTTCGGCCATAGGTTTGTTTTTAAATGAGGATAGTTTTTTTTTCAAATTGTCACTTAAATAGGACCAATCAAGACTGAAAGAAAAGCAGGAAAACTGAAATAAGAAATGATGCTGGAACTACACAGCTGGTCTTTTGTTTATCAAAATCTATCACATCGGTCTCTATGGGAATCATTAACCTTTCATCAGTTTACTTCTGTAACATGCTAACTTATCTTTCAGCTGTGAACCAACCTCTATTTTCAGAATTTTCCGTTAAGTTAGGCCAGTTCCATTTTGTAGTTAAAGAAAAGGCTTATTTATGATATATTCTGGACGAAAGCTTGACATCTTCACTTGTGCAACTTCAAATCATGTTTGAATGAAGAGCCAAAGGAAACTTTGTACATTGAAACATGCAACTAGAATGATTGAGGATGGGATATGCTGTGTATTCATGTGGAGAAGGGCTGAGATTGTAAGGAAGACTGGGAGAATGCTCGATGGACTTTGATTGAGACAGTTATGGCCCAGAAAGTTTATTTTCCGACAGCAAGACACCTGGCATCTGACAAGGTTGGCATAGTTTGATCAAGAATACTCGGCTATCCACATTGAGCACAAAGCTTGTGGCTTCCTCTTCATTAAATGCGAACTGCGAAGAATTAGATATTCTGTGTTCAGGGAAGTACTTCTGTCCATGAATTGGCCAAAGAATGCTAGTGATGAGTAAAAGGCATGTTAATGCTCAAGTATTTACACACTGACATGTGCCAAGCATTGGAGGAACAAGACTGAGGTGCAGTGAACTTGCATACCTGGGTTAGAGCTCTGCTTTTTACAAGATAAGTGTAACCATTGCAAACCACTGAGTATTCATTGCGGTAGTATGTTTGCTTTTGCAAGCAGAGCAGGGCACACCACGAAAGGGCTTTTTTTCCTCTCTGTTAAAAACTGCAGTGTCTGCAGTCTCCTTTTGAGCATGATGCTTCTTAGAACCTAACTCTTTGACCAAGTCCTTTGTCTCCTGTCCTAAATATCTCCTTGTGTGAATCAGTGTTTGGTAGCGCTCCTGTAGAGGTTCATTCCAGAGGACTGAACTTGTGTAAATCCAGTGCCTTTGACTATTAACAGCTGCTAGAGGCAAAGGGAGCCTCTTGAGGTCAACTCAGTCGATCGTGCACCAACAGCATGGGTTATGTTGGATGATCCTATCACAGTCTGCACTTCTAACCATCTCACTTCATAAGTTTCTTCCTGGATTCTGGCCAGCTGCTGTGGGGAGGGCGGTTGTAGTGAAGTATTGATGAGAGATCTGCTGAGTACTGAGTGAGAACTGGTGAAGTCACTGCACTCTGGCTGAGTTGTTGTAACCTGCTTTCTTGCCAGCAGAGGGCATTTTCCAGCCGTGCACTGTCACCCATGTCTTGTTCACTGAAATGACTGTTCTGATTTCATCTCAAACCATTCCAGTTTTGAGACTGGCACCAAATACTGCCAGCCACTTAAATTTGTTGCATTAATCTCGTTAAGCTCTGGAATTCCAGAGTCGTGCTCCTGTCAGGTGCCCTGGGATGTTTTACCCTGTTTAGTTGATCTATAAATGTAAGTTATCAATGTAGTAGGCAGCTCCCAGGTCCTAAGTGAAGGTCACGACCTGCCATATAATAGTTGCATTTACTTCACTTTTGTGCATTGCTGTTAGCCTTTTGCTGTTGTTGGGCCCTAAACGTTGCTGTAGGGTGTTGCTTAGAACTCAGTAGGTTTGATGAAGTCTTCTGTAATCATACGTAGGCTAACTGTAAGGCTTTATTGACTCTTCCAACTATTTACAAATATACAGTAAAGGATACAAGCTAAGAGCTGTCTCGATGAATGCTGGTGTACCCGCCTCTGTCTAACACCACAGTGACCCTGGGTGTGGGTCATGTACTCTCTTACATCGCTGTATGGGTGGTACTGTACCCAGTCCCACATTAACCCTAAATGTGACAGATCTTTGTACTACAAACATGAGAGGAGGTCACCTTGGGGTTAAGGCCTGCCTCTAAGTGGCACAGGGCAGGATGCTGGTTAGTCGAAGCTTCAAGTCCTGGTTTAGGGTGAGGTTTTCAAATAACGTCAAAACAGACCCATCTTTGAGACCTAAAGCTCCCCTTCGTCCAACAATTCCTAATTCGCTCCCCACATGGATAAAATCATGCTATGAAAAGCCACATGTTTAAGCAGTTTCATTCATAACGAACAATTAAAGTCAAATCTAATTTAAAACTGTCTTCCAAAAGGGATAATTTAATAACTATAAAATTCAAATTGCATGTTTATATTAAGTTGATTGTTAAGAGTAAAGATTCATTTTATTCTTCAGAAACGGAGATCATAAACTCTGGCCATGCAAGCACTCCTTTATTTGCTTAATGAGACTAAACTTGCTCATTATGTGGGTTTTTTAGGCGGTATCTTTATCACAACTTACTTTGTACTTCGTTAAAAAAACTGGCAATACTTTGCTTGCGTTTGTGCTGCAAAATCCAATAATGTGAATATTAAGGGTTTTGTTACAATGAACTTCAGCTGCCTTGTGGTTTTTGGTGGGTGGAGGGGGAGAAGGTGGATTTTGAGACAAT
This sequence comes from Carcharodon carcharias, assembly GCF_017639515.1. Lineage (NCBI taxonomy): Eukaryota > Metazoa > Chordata > Chondrichthyes > Lamniformes > Lamnidae > Carcharodon > Carcharodon carcharias. The sequence continues at coordinate 132,886,264 of NC_054479.1, forward strand.
ATGGGTTCTCCCCTTCACATGGTGCCTGATTTGCAGTGCTTCTGAGATTGTGGCTGTGAAACTTGGGTGTCTAGCCAGCCAGCATCCATCCTGCTTAGGTTTCGAGAGGAGCAGCAGACGATCTTGGGAACAAACTAAAAGAATATGCGCCCTGCTTTAATGTGCAGTGTTAGTAGCTTGGAGATATTGGTTCAGTTTGCGGCTACACTCTTTTTCTTAAAAAAAACACGCTCTGGTACTTTTATTTGATGTGGGCAGGATAGTTTTATCTTAAAAATCCAATTCCAGTTAGTGACACTGTAGTTCCTTTTCCCAAATTACTCTTCGAATTGTTAAATTCTCAACTCATGAAAGTCAATGTGGGATTGAGATCAGCCAATTTAATCGACTAAAATCAATTAATTAATTTGCCATCGAAGAATTGGACCTGGTAGTTTTAAGTTTGTGTCTTGTTCCTCTGCTGCTTCTCAATTGAGATCCTACTTCCACTATGACAGATGGATGACCGGTTCCCAGATTCTCTGCAAACCTTGGAAAATTTGCTGTGAGTGCAGGAGGAGGAAAACAATCCAGATGATATATCCTTGTTAATCCATCCTCAAGTGGGAAAAATCCCTGTCCATGGCATAACTTACCTGTTGAGCAAAGATTTGGAGCAGAGCCTTTTGGGGAGGGGGTGGCGATGAAAGCACATGGAGGAAACTCCCGGAAGACCTGTCCCACCACTCAAACCAGCTCATCAAAGGAGTTTTATGGAAAGCAGTAGCAAGCAGTTTTAACTTGGTGCAAGGATTTGCGAATGTCGGCCTCGCTTGTTGTGTGTGATGGATTTTTGTTTTTAAAAGCTTGTTGCTTTTTATAATCTAGCACACTATGTACAGTGTGTGGAGCCAACATTTTAATGACCATTTTATGTAAGGTTTTCCATGTTTGTTGCTAAGGGTTGCTATGGACACGTGTAATTAGTGCCTGGCTTGTGTATGGTGAAGCTGGCATGCATTGGGAATTCTAATTAAACCTGGAAACGAAACAAGATCTTTATTATATTTAGTTATTTATACATTTGCTGAGGCCAGATGGGCATGTTAAATAGAGGAAATGTCTTGAAGGCCATATTTTTCTTAAGTTGAATACAAATAGTAATTTTACTTGGTTAGTGGCTAAGCAAAGGTTATAATTCAGCTTTTTGGTTCTGCCAGTGTTTGTACACTGCAGGTTCCTCTTGCAGGTTTTGAGAGCTTTCTAGCTCCTTCCACATCGATCATTTATCGCTATACCGGTCTTTCCCAGGAACTTCAAAGATCCTTATCCTAATTAATTTTCTTGAACCTTTTAAAGACTGTACCTGTCATCACCTAACCGCTGCTGCTTCATATATCCAGTTTTCTTGCTGTGTTCTTCAGCATCTGTGTCCTATATTATGTGTGTTGGACCCTCACCATAGTGTTTATTTTAGACCTGTCATTGTTTTCCATTGCAATCTTTGAATGCAGATCTCAGCTGTGTGTTAATGCTTCAATCAATTTTAACTTAAATGTCCGATTAAAGTTAACCCAGATGGGCTCAACAACAGCGTTAGATATTTTTGGATTTAAAGGAAAACTCCTTTCTCATGCGTGAATATAGAAGGATTGAGCAGTCGGTGAATCTGTGAATATAGAAGGATTGAGCAGTCGGTGAATCCGTGAATATAGAAGGATTGAGCAGTTGGCGTCCTCCTAACCAGGACTGCCACCTTCATATTTCCAAGGTGGCAGCTGCCAAATGATTGTTGACTCTTCCCATTTGGCCTATTCCGACTGCTGAAAATGGTGATGAGCAAGAGATGCTGCTGAACCAAATAAACGTCATGTTTCAACACCCCCACCTTGTCATTTGTGGCAAAATCTCTGCAGTATCTCGGAGCAAGGTGCTGAATCTGAATTTTTGTCTGGTATTGTTCAAATTATGCCATCTTTAGCTGTCCCTGCCCTGGTCCACTCAAGGTCTGGGCCCCACAGATCAACAAAGTCTGGGTCAGAAAAGCATTACAACTCTAACCATTCCTACCATGACATCTACCTCCACTTGGAATATTCCACATACTTTTGCTCTATTGACCTGATGGATTATTCTGGAAGTATCGCTCTTTGATTTGAAGAAGTTCTTGCTAATATCTAATTCATCTGTAAAGTCAGCACATGATCATCTTACAATCACTCTGAGAGTCCTTACAGGAACACATGGGAGAAGTGTTTAATTTTTCCTAATCCTGGATGTTTTGAGCTACCACAAGACCAAGAATCTTGTTGCATTGATTTGAATTGTTTCTGCACTAGGCCCATAGCCTTGAATGCCATGGCATCACAAGTGCACATCCAAATACTTAGGTGGATGGAAAAGATCCCTTGACATTTTGAAGAACAGAGGAGTAACAACCCTCCTCTTTCTCTCGCAGCCCCCCCAAACCCCCATGTCCTCGTCAATATTTATCCCTCAATTAGCCTCAGAAAAAAAACATTATCTGTTGATTATCACACTGCTGTTGTGGGAGCTTGCTATGCACAAATTGGCTGCTGTGCTTCTCACATTACAACAATGACTATATTTCATTGGCTGTAAAGTGCTTTGAGATGTCCATGAAAGGTCATGAAAGGTGTTATGTAAATGGAAGTCCTTTTTTGATTTTAAAAATCCTCCTTTAGTTTCCACTTTTTTGATCTTTTTGGGAAGCACTTGTTGCCATTAAGACCCAGATGCATCAATCGGGCAGTCACCAATGCAAACATGTGGCTCTGCTCTGCTCTCTCATCAATTCAGTTGGTACATCCAGTGAGCAGCCCCTGTCTTTTGCAAGATGCGTGTAGCAATATATCTTAACATGCAATACAGCAACCATCTCGTGCAGGTTTCCTGTGTTAGAAGGTGATCAGTGATTGTTTTTCAAGGTATGGCTGACTTCAGAATCCTCTCTGCTGTACAAAGTGATCCTGACTGACCTGAAAATGAAATGACTCAAAATCAAGATGATTAGATTAGAGGAATCTTATTCAACTCCTCATGCCCCAGCCATTTGAAAGGACGGTGGTTATTCTTCCCTCTTTCCCTTTCCCCAATGATGGTTGCAACAAGTGATTCCTGGATTTTTTTTGCCACCTATCTAGCTGTTCATTCCAGGTGTTGATCACTCTTTACAAAGCATTCTCTTTGTGATCCTTGGATCTTGCTGTCACTTAACAAGATATTTGGGCAAGAAGGCACATAGTGATTTGTAAGGAATGCACGGCCTGCCTGGATTGATGCTGAATCCCAAATAGATTAACTTGTTACCCAAAAATCTAATCGGACCAATTGCACCTGAATGCAAAGTTCTGTGGCGCATTACATGAGCTATAGATGCCAATCTAAATTTGACTTCTGTTAATTTTAACAGTGCTTCTCCCTTCCCTCAGCCCTGTGGTCTTACTGTCATGATTTATCTTGAAGTAGTGTTTTGACGTTCAGATTTGTCCATGACCCTTTACCCTGGGCACACCTCTGTGTGGTCCCCTCGATCGTCTGCTCTCAAGTCTCGAGTGCAAGTTTGTACAATTTTTTTTTATCTCGTGGGATTGGAATGTTTCTGAATTGCCGCAAGTCAGAAGTTCATTATGTAATCAGTGATTTTCTTCACTTGTTCTTAGGATTGTCTATCAGTTTCCCATTCACAATCTGATCTTGCTGCTGTTGAATTCAAACTTCAGATTGGACCACCTCATCGATTTTCCCCCATTGTCTTATTAAACTGCAGACATTCTAATTCATGTGTGGGTCAGCCCACTAAATATTCAAAATTTCTATTATCTTCAGGGCGCGATAGGGGGCTCTGCTGTGAGGCACAGTGGTTTTGCTTTATCTCATCTCGCTTCCTTATTCTCCATGGCCTCCGCACTTCACAGTTTTAAGTTAAGTGCCATTTGCTTTTAAATAGACTTCAGATCTGTGTTGTTCACATCTGATGATGGGCCATCAATCAGGAATAACTGGTACTCAGTGAAAAATTGCTGCAGCAATTTGATTTCGAGTGCGATGTTCTTCAGGTGAAACATTAATGGGTTTGTAAGTGTTTGTGGAAGAGATTTAAAGAGTTTTAAAAAATTGACTTTTGTTCTGAATAGCTTCTTGGCAGCATTCCATTGTTTCTGCAATGCGTTAGTGAGGGATCACTTTTGACTTAGTTATTCTCTTGGTCCCATGTAGGACGATAGGCAGCAAGATTGACCCGGTCTCTCACAATCTCTTTCGCTCCAGCCCAGCGCACCTTAAATTTTATTTTGCCTGGTCATCTTTGGCCGGCCTCGTGTTTGACTTCCGTCTGGTGCCCACTCATATTTGGGAGACGAGATAAGTGTCCAGCCTGTCTCAGCCGTCTCTCCATCATGACGTCCTACACTTTTGAGAATTTGATTTAGAATATTTTGGTGGGAAGAGACAAAAAACAAAATTGTTTCCAGTAAGTCTAAAAATGGCAGTGGCTGCTGCAAGGTGTGATTGGGCGATAGTTAGAATGTGGAAACTCTTTTGATGAAATAATTGACTGAGGGGTACATGGGATTTTTTTTTAAACTTTGGAGCCGACCAGGTGAACTGTAATCATTTGTCCATTTGTGTTCCTACCGCTTTTCAAGCCTGTGCTTTTAACCTGACGGTCTTGAAAGCTTTTTAGGTTTACTGTAGTGATGGCCTAATCTAACTGTTATGCAGTGGAATAGAAGAGTTAAGTGGTAAGTATGTGTGTGTTTGGCTGTTTACAAGATAGGTTTTGCTAGATGTTTGTGCTTCTTATTAAGTTTCCTGAACATTTTTTTTGTATGATTTATAAACGAAACACATGTATCTGTCAGGAGCTTCAAAAATGTTTATGGGGTTAATGGGGAATTATTTTAGCTGTAGTTTTAAAAATGCATTTATACGAAAACAAACATGTCTAAATTCAGGCCATCGATTTCTATTCTTGTCATCCTCGGTTCTCTTTGTATGCTTTCGCCTCACTATCAGTTTTTCCTTTTGAGTGTATCCTGCTGGCAGCATTTGCTTCAGTCTCTGGGTTAGCATGGCTGTGAATACAATCATTGTGGATTCACACCTCACTCCAAGGTTTGCATGATCTAGGCTGATCTGATGTGTAGTGCTGTACTGAGAAACTGCTGCCGTGCCTGTAGTGTTAATAGAATCCAAGCTGGTTGGTGAAGTCAAAACCAAGGCACAGAGCTTTTCTTTACTAAGGGAGTTCAGTGACTTTGTTCAGCCTCGTACCTCTTCTTGCAACGCCCAGAGTCCTACTGTCTCCTATTTTTTATATGTTTGTTTTGAACCAAATAAAAATCAACCAATTAACAGGGGTGGCAGCCCCTGAAAGGGACACTGTAACAAATGAAAACTTTGAAAGGAAACTTAGCTAATTAAATTAAAATGGTTTTCCTGGAGCTGAAGGTGCACTCCAGCCCCTCCGGTTGCTGAAGGCCTCAAGCCTACTGGTGGACACCGCGTGTTCCCTCTCGATTGACACCCGGGCACTGTCCCCTAGTTATATAATCTTCAGAATAATCGACCTAAACGGAGTTGGTGTGTTGGCGATGGCTTTGGTGCCTTCAGAGATGGCGTGTTTGTGGCCCGTCCCTTTGGCAGCATGAGGCAGACAGCGCTCTGGATCTCCCTGGCCGAGATGGTGTGGTGCTTGATGTAGTGACTGAGGTGTGAAGCCTTGGAGGCGATGCGCTCAAATGTCAACAACAAAGAAATTCACAGCACTCATGGCCTTGGACGAGACCCTGGTGGAAGGGTCAGCGCCCTGTACACATATGTGGAATAGCTCTGCATGTGAGATTTTCTCTGCTGCTTGGTTACTTCAGTCAGTGACCACGTCGACACTCATCGCCGCAGCTGCCACCTTAGGCATCCCACTTGACTTGGGGGCCAATATGTGACCAAAGTACTTAATTAAGTGCTGTGTATCTTGACAATACAAACAATATAATTAGCATACTATTAACATGAAGTGCCATCTTTTAGATGACCCCTTGAACCAAGGCCCCACCTGCCTGTTCAGTTGGCACTTCTGTTTTGAAGAGTGGTGAGTTCTGCCAATGTCCTTAAGCCAAGACCACCAAAACACTTCAGTTGGTCATTGACCCCTTATTGTTTATGGTGCTGTGCTGTGTGCTAAATCGCTGCTGCATGTCTGCCTACAGACCACCAGCGACTGCACTTGATTTGGTAATTCATTGAATGTGAGGAAATTTTGGGTATGTCCTGAGCACGTGGATAGCATTACATAAAGGCTGGTTCATCTTTTTCCTGTGGGTTGTTTGTTCTGCTCCTGAGCTGCCTGCACACTGATTTATGCTTTTTGTTGATGTATCAGCAATGGCTTGAAAAATAATCTAAACTCCAGAGCAAAGAATAGGCCATTCAGCTCCTTGTCTTTTCTGCGGCTGCCCCTCAAACTCATGGAAAACTTGAGAATTTTTGCCGTTGGGTTTTGTTTCCACGTTTGTTTGTTTTGCTCCTCTATCTCTTAGGTGCTCAGCTCATTTGTTTAAACCATGTTCCTATACTCATCTCACTGATGCACTTTCTCTGCCTTAATGTCTGGTCTGTATAACCTTGCGTAATTCAGCCTTGCAACTATAGGATGTTAGCAACAGGAATTCCACCGAGCAGAAAGGAACATTAGACACCTGAGAGTCCTGGGTACCCCATTGCAACTCTCAAAGTGATTACAGGCATCCAGCAATGCTCCTGCAGGGCAGCTGGTTTCAAGCCTATATTAAGAAAATAGAAGCTTCAGAAGGAGGAACAAAATTTTTTTGGTTAAGTTCCATTTATTCTGGTCTTTGCCCTACCCCATCCTGTTGTTAATTTAGGAGATCTCCTCCTAAATAAAGAATATGCAACCATACAACAGGCCTTGCTCTGGTGCACCCCTTCACTTCACATGACCCTTTAATCTCTGAAATGCAGCTAAATGTTACATATGGTAAAATTAGCCTGGATGGAAACCTGGCACAGCAGATGATCTGTTAGAATAAAAACGTTGAATTCAAATAGCAAATGGTGTCAGAGCTAACTTATGTGCTGTTGTTTTGTGATAATCCCTTGAATGCACTGCTTGTTGCCTTGTGGTGGTCTCTGCACCCTCTATCTCCAAGTTCACCCCTTGTCGATGCTTGACATTCACTTTTATCACGCTGATGGGGCCTAATTTTAACCTCACTCAAAACCACTTCACTTAGAGTTAAAATCAGGCCCGAAATGATGACGCTCGACAGGATTGCTTAAACTCTGATGTCTCTTTTTCAACTTTTTTTTTTAAACACCTGATACCCATCAGCAGTAAACTTAATAAATATCTAACTAACCACATACATCACCCAGCAAATGAATAGCCTAGACAGAAATTTAACCAAGGTTTATCCCTTCAGCTCACTCACACCGACAGCAACTTGTATTTACGTAGTGCCTTTTAACAGAGTAAAATGCCGCAAGGCACTCCGCTTAAACGATCTAAAATTCAGCGTCAGGCTACATGAAATATTAGGTCAAGAGGTATGTTTTAAGGAGCAGCTTAAAGGAGGAGAGCGGGTTGGAGAGATTTAGTGAGGCAGCTGCAGGCCCAGCTGTCACGAGTGGAGCCATGCAAATCAGGCATGTGCAAGTGGTCAGAATTGATGACACCTTGGAGAGTTGTACAGGTTTTTTTTTAAAAAATTCACTTAGGGGATGTGGGCTTTGCTCGTGAGGTCAGCATTTATTGTCCATCCCTAATTGCCCACAAAGGTGGTGGTGAGCTGCCTTCTTGAACCACTGCAGTCCGTGTGGTGCAGGCACACCCACAGTGCTGTTAGGGGAAAGTCCCGTTGTGACTGTACGCCTTCCTTGAGGACCAAGAGCAGGCTACCATCCTCCTGCCTGCTTTGAGAAAGGGATATGAAGCAAGGGCAATTCTTCTCCCCTTTTTCCTGCTTTTTTTTCCTCCCCCTTTTCTCACTTCTGCTGAAGGTACTATCTTGTTCAGGCTACTATTATATAGGTCTCAGCGGCCCCCTAGTACTCTGGTGGTCACTCTTCATGTTTGAGCCTCGCCATTGAGCACTTTTTCTTTGCCTGACGTTTAAATCTGTACAAATACTTTGCCCCAGGGCCTCTGAGACCGGATGTTGTGTCCGATTGCAACCTCCGATGGGATCAACATGACTTACAATGACTTAATAGAGCTGAGGGCTTTGCTGGGCTGTTTGGATTTGGACTGCATGTGAAACGAAACTGTGGCTTGGTTGTAGAATGTAAAAGTAAAGCACTTGTGCCCCTGACCTCCAGTTTAGTTGGTATGTTTGTATTAAACAGAGGGCAAACCCATTTAACAACAAAGACTGCAGCAATCTGTCCATTGTATTTCATCAAGGCGAAGTTTGTGGCTGTCTGCACGAGGAGACATAACCACTTGGCCATTTGTATTCTTGCTCTCCTCAGCCTTGTGTAAGTGGGATTTTGCTGTGGCCTTTGATTAGAATTGTTGTGTGCACCACTGACACCTTGGGGTGAATTAGCTCTTAAAATCTTCATGTGTGGCACAAGATTTATAACACTGAGGAGCTTCATAAAGCTGAGGAGCTTTAATTGGAGTGTTGTGAACTACAGGTCTATTGTCTTGAGTTTTGACCTGGGTGAGGAGCCTTCATCATTGTATTATTCCATGTTATTATGTAATGTCTGTGTCTCTCTTTTTCTCATTAAATGCTGTTTTTACACGAGTCCTTTCTGCAGAAGAATTGTAAGGCCACAGTGGAATCTTCCTTCATTGTTAAATTCGTTGATGGCTTGGAAAGTTTCAGTCATCCAGCATTGTTAGAACCAGTAATAACATGCAGATTCCAGAAATGAGAGATGGGAAGATGAATATTAGACTTCCAACCCTTAACAAAGGACATCTTTGTATAATATCCTTTTGTAAATTAGCCATATTTCATGCTGAGGAGCAAGCGTGCAGAAATGAAACGTTATGAGAGATTTTTTTTAAATTTTGAAACCTGTTTGGTTTGAAAGCCTTGTTTTAAAAAGCATGTCTTTCCCTTGCTTCAGCCATTTTAATTATGGTACAGTGAAACACCTACTCTCTTTGTGTGTAGGTGTTGACATGATGGTTCAAAGATCAGCTTGTATCCAAGCAACGTTTTAATCTAGCTCCAGTGTAAGTCGGTTACGTAAGCAAGAAAGAACAATGCTGTTAAGTTCTTAAATGAGTGGTGAGGAGTTTTGGTTGTCACGGTACCTCTCCCCTTTTCCCAGAAATTGCCACAGAATCTTGAAACACTGCTCATCTATCCTGAAACAGTGAGATCATAACCAGGTCATACGCTTTTCTTTTGAGTAATCCACATGCCTGTAAGAGGGAGGGGTAGTCTCACAACTGCTTATGCAATGGGCCATAAATTAATAAGGACACTGCACATCCAGTAACGCAGAGGAGATGATTAAACACATCGTACCGTTGTTGGATTGCTGAAGGAAACTTCACTTTAATCCCTTCCCAATACCTTTTTCAATTACTCTAAAAAAAAAATATTTACCCACTTAGCCTTTAAAGGCCACTCGTCAGTCTGTTTTGGCATCTTATGTGCGAGGCAAGGCCAAGTTTAGTATTAAGGTTAAGAAGAATTTGAGGATATGATAGCCTAATAGTTATTGAATTGGATTAGAAATCCAGTGGTTGAGAGTTTGATTGCCGTCATAGCAAGGTGTGTTGAGTTCAATAAATCCGGCCATTTGTGAGCTGGCACACAATAACATGACCATGGAAGTTTCTGAATTGGTACAAAAACTAAATTAGTGTAATAATGTCCTTCAGGGACAAATAACTACCACCTTTACACAGTGTGCCCTACACAGAAGGCCACTCTCTCACTTTATTAATGCCTTCTGGGTAATTGAGATGGGCAATAAATACTGTCACCCCAGCATTACATCACAAGAAGCACTTGCAACTTGGGTGTGAGTCATCAGCTCTCTATAAAAGTCGACAGGTTTTGCTATCGCAGTGTGTGACGAAGCCCAAGTGCGACGATGTATGAAACTTAACATGGGAATTTGGTGCAGGTCGAAAGCCGGGGAAGGAAGCGCTGCTTTTTACAACATTTTTTTCAGCCTCTGGAAGTTGATGAGTTTCAAGGCTTTAATTGGGTGAGCAGGTTGGTGATTAGAGGGATAAAATCTGAAAAAGTCACCAAACCTAGGCAGTAGTTTAAAGCACTACTGGGGAATTATAACTATTGCATTAAATTTATAGCGTAACTGGTTAAACTACTTAATCTAGCTACAACCAACAGTGGAGTGATATTTCTCAACTTTAAACCTAATTAGCTAAATAAAACACAATAAAGATGGCAGAGCAGGTGATGTGTTGCAGCTATAGCATGCGGGAATGGTGGACAGCAGCGTGATCCATGGCAACCACATCTGTAGTTGTTGTGCTCCACATGGGGTACCAAAGACTTAGGTAGGGCTAAGAAACGGGTCTTGCCGAGGCAGTTTGAGCAGCTAGGGACAAAATTAAAATGCAAAACCACAAAGGTAATATCTCTGGATTGCTACCTGAACCAGGAGCAAGTAGGCATAGGGTAAATAAGATTAGAATGCATGGCTCAAAGGTTGTTGTGAGAGAAATGGGTTTGGGTTTGTGGGAAACTGGGACCAGTACTAGGGAAAGAGGAGGCTATACTGTTGGGATGGCCTTTACCTGCACCACGATGGGACCAGCGTATTGGTAAATCATGAAACTAGGGCTGCAGAGAAGGCTTTAAACTAAATAGTTGAAGGGCAGTTCACATGACGTTTTGGAAAGTTAAAGACAAAGGACAAGGCAATACAGAGTAATGATACCAGCAGTGATAACTAGAGTGTGACAAGAAGGGGCAGAATGTACAAACATAAGGGTGCTCCAGCAAATAAGATGAGAATAGGGAAAAATGGTTTTTTAAAAAAAAGACAATTAAAGGCTCTTTATCTGAATACATGCAGCATTTGCTTCATGGGTATGATGTGATAACCATTGCAGAGCCATGGTTGCAAAGTGACCATGACTGGGACCTGACTATTCAAGGGTATGTGACACTTTCAAAGGACAGGAAAAAAGGAAAAAGAGGTGGGGTGACCCTGTTAATAAAGAATGAAATCTTCAATATCTAATAGAGAGTGAGAGAGAAATGACCTTGGTTCCAAGGATCAAAATGTAGATTCAGTTTGGTGTAGATAAGAAATAGCAATGGAAGGGAGTTAGTGATGGGAGTGGTTTACAATAGCTACACTCTAGGACAGATTCTAAATTAAGAAAAAATGGGCCTTTGTAAGAATGGTAGTGCAATAACTGTGGGAGTTTTTAATCTTTATATAGATTGGATGAATCAAATTGGCAAAAATAGCCTGGAGGATGAGTTGTATATTCAGGACAGTTTCTTAGAACAAACTGGAACTAATTGGAAACAGATTATTTTAGGCCTATTAATATGTAAAAAGACAGAATTAATTAATTACCTCATAGGAAAGGATCCTCTAGGTAAGAATGCTCATAACATGTTGAATTTCATATTTGGTTTGAGGGTGAGAAATTGGGGACTGAAACTAGTATCTTAAACATAAATAGAGGCAACTATGAGGGTATGAAGACGGAGGCAGATAGAGTGGAATTGGAAAATAGATTAAACAGCCGTGGCAGACATTTAAGGATATATTTCATGACACTCATCAAAAGCTATGTTCCATTGTGAAAGAATGACTGTCTTTTTCGACAAGGATGCACCACCTGTGGCTAACTAAGGAAGTTGAGGAATGATATCAAATTGAAAGAAAGGATGTATAATGCTTATTGGTAAGCCAGAAGATTGGAAAATTCTGGAAACCAGCAAAGGATGACTTTTTTGTTTAAGAAGAAGAAAAATTGGAGTGCGAGGGAAAACTAGCAAGAATTTTTTTTAAAAAGTTGGTAAAAACTGCTGCAAGTATATCTAAAGTAAGAGAGTAGCTAAAGTAAGCATTCATCCCTTAAAGGGTGATACTATGGAATTAGAAATGGGAAAATGGCAGACACTTGGAACAAGCACTTTGTATCTCTTTTCATGGTAGAGGACACACAAAGCATCCTAAGAATAGTAAATCAAGAGGCAAAAGAGGGGGAGAAATTTAAAAGTCACATTAGTTTTCGTAGTACTTTTTGTCTAGTTAATGGGACCAAAGGCTGACAAGTCCCCTGGCCTGCATCCTAGGGTCTTAAAGGAAGTTGTTGCAGAAGTAATGCACCCATTGGTTGTAATCTTCAAAAATTCCCTAGATTGTGGAAAGGTCCCAGCGAATTGGAAACCTGCAAATGTTAATACCACTATTCAAGAAAGGAGGGAGGCAGAAAGCTATAAAGACCAGTTAGCCTAACATCTGGGAAGATGCTAGGATCCATTAAGGAGCTGATGATAGGGCAATTTGGGTAGAATCAGCATGGTTTAAAGAAAGAAAAATTGTGGAAGGGAACTAGTGTTTGACAAATTAGAGTTCCTTTGAGGATGTAACAAGCAGGATGGATAAAGGCGGGCCCGATGTAACTTATTTAGATTTCCAAAAGGCATTTAATTGGGTTCCATGCAAAAGGTTACAATATAAGAGCTTATTGTTGTTTGGTGTTACAATGATATATTAGCATGGATAGAGCATTGGCTAACAGACAGGAAACAGAATCAGAATGAATGGTCGTTTTCAGGTTGGCAAACTGTAACTAATGAAATGCTGCAGGGACAGGTGCTGGGCCTAAACAATAATGATCTATATTAATGACTTGGGTGAAGGGACAGAGTGCATTGTAGTCACATTTGCTGATGATTCAATGATAGGTAGAAAAGCAAGTTGAGGAGCATGGAGTCTGTAGAAGGATATAGATAGATTAATTGAGTGGGCTATAAAATAGCAGATGGTGTATCATGTGAGAAAATGAGGTTGTCCACTTTGGTAGGAAAATTAGAAAAGGAAAGCAGAATAGAGAGACTGCAGAATGTTGCAGTACAGAGGGCTCTGGGTGTCCTTGTGCATGAATCACAAAGTTGGTATGCAAGTGATTAGGAAGGCAAAGGTGATGTTGGTCCTTATTGTAAAGGAAATGGCGTACAGAAGTAGGGAAGCCTTGCTACAGCTGTTCAGGGCATAGGTGAGAACATAGCTGGAGTACTGTGTACCCTTTTGATCTCCTTAATTAAGGAGGGATATATTTGCATTGGAAGCAGTTCAGAGAAGTTTCACAAGGCCAATTTCTACGATGAAGGGGTTGACTTGTGAGGTAAGGTTGAGAAAGTTGGGCCTATACCCATTGGAGTTTAAAAGATTAAGGTGGTCTTTTTGAAATGTATAAGATTGAGGGAACTTGACAGAGTTGATGCTGAGAGGATATTTACTCTTGTGAGGGAATCGAGAACTAGTGGACACAGTTTTAAAATAAAGGTCTTCCATTTAAGATGGAAATGAGGAGGAATTTCTTCTGAGGTCATCTTTGAAATTCTGTTCGATAGAGGGCAGTGGCAGCATAATCAAGGCCGATTCGGACAGATTTTTGATTGGCGAGGGAGTTAAGGGTTTTGGGGACAGACAAGAAAGTGGAGTTAAGGCCACAATCAGAGGCTCGAAAGGATGAATGGCCTCCTCATTATAACACAAAAAGCAATTGGAGGGGCTGGGAGAAGTGGCAGGGCCAGTTTTCCTTGGGGATGGTGGGGAAATGAGCGTTGACTGTCCAAATGGCCAGTTGAGCTGCTGAGAGGGGGAGCGCTGTACTCGATTTGTTTCTTGGTTCAGTAATAGGAGAGGATGGGGAGAGGGAGCAATGCGTTGTTGAGCATGTCTTCTTGGCGCAACCACGGTTGCTGTTGTGCAATGTCAGGGGGGCTTGGAATTCTCCTGCAGCATTGCAAGTTTTCCTGTGCAGGTTCTGTGTAGGCCAGGATACTCAGTGTGGACAAGGGGCTGGAGTGCATTCAGTGTGTTTGGGGGTGGACGGGGGGGGGCATTGGTTGTTTCCCTGGCAGCTGCAGAACTGCAAGGGGTAACTGTTAAGATCAGTATGGTGGGGCTGTTGCTGCTAGTGCAGCCCCGCTGTATTTAACACCTCTGCTGGGAAACTATATATATTCTGCTTCTATAAAAACAAAAAACTGCGGATGCTGGAAATCCAAAACAAAAACAGAATTACCTGGAAAAACTCAGCAGGTCTGGCAGCATCGGCGGAGAAGAAAAGAGTTGACGTTTCGAGTCCTCGTGACCCTTTCTGTCGAAGGGTCACGAGGACTCGAAACATCAACTCTTTTCTTCTCCGCCGATGCTGCCAGACCTGCTGAGTTTTTCCAGGTAATTCTGTTTTTGTTTTATATTCTGCTTCTGTTTGTCTTGGCGAAGTTCTATGTACGATAATTGCTCCTAAACTCTTCCTTTTGTTCTTTTGGCAATTGTCTCGAAGTAAAGCTGTCTGACTACTGACTCGAGGATTAGTTGAAATAGTTTTGTCCCAATTTACCTTTCAGAAGTATATTCACTAAGCCAGAGGGGAAAGAAGCAAATCAGCCTCCATTAAGAGGTAGAATTGGATCAGAAATGCTGGTAATACAGTGGGGCTGTCACCAAGCAAACAGAAGGGTTAAGCTTTCCGTTTCAGGAAGATGTTTGTACCTGGGTAAAAACATGTTAGTGACATGTTAATTGTTTAACCTTCACAGGCACTGGTGGAGCTGTTGTGCTTTTTCCAGCATGATTTTTGCCTGCGTTTAAGATTCTAAACATTTGACTTTGACTCTTAAAAAAAATGTTCATCTTTCCCTGCCCTACCTTTCTTTCTTTATCTTTTCTCTGGTTTTCTCCCCTTCCTCTGCTGCAAAGATTCTCACGGTTGGGTTTCACCATCTCATTTCATTAGCATTTTAGTTCATGCAATCCTGTACCCTTTCAATTCTCTTTCCAACTTTTCTTTTATGCTCAGTGTGCAGTTTAACACATCATGTTCCTTGTCGTACGGCTGCTCATTATTGAGTGGGAAGGTAAATTACACTGGTTATAACTGTTAGTAAAATACCAACGTTAGCAGTTAACAGAAGATATTTTATGTAACTGGGGCAATAAGTACCAGAAAGATTTCAGGAATTGCCATGGGAGCAAGGAACCAAAAGAGCAAGTTATAATAAATGGAATGAACACATGATCAGTAAAGAGATCTAGATGTGTAATGGATAAATGCACAAAAGTGTTGCTGTAATAAAGCAAATGAATAACAAATATGCATTAGTGGAGGGATGGATTTGAAGCATAAATATATGCTATTGTTGCTGTACAAGTTATTGGTTAGATTCCATTGAGCTCCATGTTGCAGAGTCCCTTATTGTGGCAAGGATATTCCGATTGAGCAGCAAGCACTAGAAATTTAACTTGCGGAAAGAAAGCTTTCCCCCCTCAGCAGCGTAACTGACCATTTGGACAGTCAACTCTTTGTCCACCATCCATAAGGAAAACTGAACCTGCCACTTCTCCCAACCCCTCCAATTGCTTTTTTGTTATATAATGAGGAGGCCATTCCATAAGATCATGGCTGATCTGATTGTGGCCTTAACTCCACTTTCTTGCCTGTCCGCAAAACCCTTAACTCGCCAATCAAAAATCTGTGCAACTCAGCCTTGATTATGCTGCCACTGCCCTCTATGGAAGAGAATTCCAAAGATGATCTCAGAAGAAATTCCCTCTCATTTCCATCTTAAATGGAAGACCCTTATTTTTAAACTGTATCCACCAGTGCTCGGTTTTCCCCCCAATAAGAGTAAATACCCTCTCAGCATCGACTCTGTCAAGCCCCAAAAGGTTACAGAAGTTGAGCTTTCTTTGGAGAATAGAATTCTTTCTGGTGATCGAATCGAAGATTCTAATACTACAGAGATTGACTTAGTGGGGGCTGTTCAAATAGCAGGGTTGATGGCGAGGGAGTGAAAAAAAGAGTCAAGTGAAACTTTTCAGCCGTAACCCTACTTATCCTACTCGCTGTCTACATTTATCTTTCCTCTCCCCAGAAATGTGACCTATTTCAGTCCGTTCGTATGGTCTGTTTTACTGACTTTCTCTGTCAGTTAAACACACGTTTCATCCAAATCTTGAACATTGAGAACGAATGGGCTCACATGCTTAGCGAATCAGTGTTGAACTAGTTAGGGCGAGGCTAAAAGAGATTTGGGAGTTAGAGACTTCAAACTAATCACGTCCACTCAATACAGAGCAAAAAACTCAATGAAGCAAGCTGTAGGCTCAGCTGTATTTCTAGTAGCATTGGAGGCATTGGGCTGAATTGTACGGTGCCTTGCTGCAGTTCTATGGAATGCTGTGCTCTGCTCTGGGCACTGAGGCCTAGGAATCCTTGGAAATGATGCAATGTATGGTTGTGAAGCTCAGACCCCCTCCCCACCCCGTGTTTGGAGGACTGTGTCGTGAAGAAAGGTCAGAATAACACGAGGGCACAGATTTCCGGCGATCGGCAAAAGAAGTGACGGAGAAGTGAGGAGGGGAACCTTTTCATGCAGCGAGTGGTTAAGATCTGGGATGCGTTGCCTGTGTGTGGTGGGGGCAGGGTCAGCCACGACGTTCCAGAGAACTGGATTATTATCTGAAGAGGAAGAATGCGCCGGGCTATGGGGAGAAGGCGGGGAATAGCATGAGGTGAATTGATCACTGGGAAAGATGTGCAGACGTAATGGGCACTGTAAAGAGTTGTGGATGGTAGATCAATGAAAGTATTGAAAGAGGAGGTAGATAGATCTTTGAAATATTGGTGAGGAGATGGCATGAAAGGGGAGTTGAGGCCTGGGGCAGATCAGCCTATTGAATGGTGGGGCAGGCTCGAAGGGCCGAATGGCCTACTCCTGTCTCTTATGTTGTGCTAATGTAACAGTTGTGATTCTGAATTTGGGAGGGATTGCACGAGCGGGGACTTTGTAATGGTATACAAGCTTAAGTGGAATACAGACGGTTAACTCTGAGCAACTTAATTGAAATCGCTCTTAAAAGGACAAGAATACCTGGGCACAAATCAGTAAAAGGCAAGTTCAGGTCTGGTGCCAAAAAGATAAACTTGCATTTATAGAACACCTTTCACTACCTTGGCTGAGAGGCACTTTGGGACAATAAAATTCCTTCATTGGAAGTGTAGTCACTATTGTAACATGGCAGCTAATTTGTTCCTAGGTCCCAGAAACAGCAATGAGCTAATGACTGGATAATGTCATGTTACCTGAGGGATATGGTGCCATGGGATCTTTTATGTCCCCATCAGCAGGCAGAAGGGAATGTGTTTTAATGTCTTGTCTAAAAGATGACATCACCAACAGTGCAGCACTCGCTTGGTCCTACACTGAAATGCCAGCCTGCATTTTGTGTTCCTTGCCTTTGGAGTGGGACTGGATCCTGCAGCCTTTTGACTTGCACCCACTAAGGCAGTAACAAAAGTTTAGGAGCGATCGGTACCTGAAATGGTCTGCTGAATAAATAGTGGAATCCAAAATTCAAGGAGCAGTTAGCTGCTGAGACGGGGAGAAACAATATGTTTCTGTGGAAAGATGAGTTGTGGAGCTTCTCTTTGGGTTAATGTGGTAAAATTCTTTGATAAATTTTGTGGTTGTGGCTTTACATTTTTAATTCTTAGTTAATTCCCCTCCTTTCTTAGTCCACCCTGTTGTTAATGTAAATTCATATTCTCCTTGGAGCAGAGAAGGCTAACAGGAGATTAAATTGAGGTGTGGAAAATCATGAAGGATTCTGATAGAGACAGAGACAATCAAAGGAACCTGTTTCCAGTGGCTGAAGGTTAATAACTAAGGGGGCACAGATTTAAACAGATTGGCAAAAGGGTTAGAGGAACAACTTATTTACATAATGAGAGGTTGGGGATTTGGTATGCACTGCCTGAGTGTAGCTTTACAAAAGGAATGGGATAACTACATGAAGGAGAAAAAAATTGTAGCACGTTGTTGGGGGTGGAGATGGGGGGAGAAACGTCAGTGGAACCAAGCGTTTTACTTTTTTTTCCAAATGAGCTAGCAGAGACTTGATGGACTGAATGGCCTCCTGCACTGCACTGTTCTATTGAGTGGATATGCTGTAGTGATTGTACACATCTAACATGGAGATATTGGAGTTATTCAGAGCCCCTGTGTTGACTGATGGTGTAGTCTTGAATTTGAGGGGATTGCGATCTTTGTGGTAAGTTTTTAAGACCGCCTTAAGAGTCCCTTTGCTTTTCCTGCTGCTTGATTTCCTTTCCCTCAACTTAGGTCATTGGATCCCCCACCCCCTCCCCTCTTTGCTGCCCCCACAACTCCAGCTACTTTTTTTTCCCCTTCACCTCCTTTTGAAGGTGTGACTCACACTGAGGTTATAAGGGGATGGGCCTGGAATGGAGTCCATATACTGAAAGGTTTTTTTTTTATTCTATCCCCAGTTTGATATGGTATGTTTAACATGTTTTAAAAAAAATATTGGTGTGAGAGAAATGCTGCAGAAACGATTATGTAAGTTGAACTGGCTTTCTCACTTGCCAGTTTGTATCCATAAATATATTCAGAAATTTGCAAATGTGCTTGATTTTTTCTAAAATCAATTTTGAATTGTTCTGTGAATAATGGATTTCATTTTTTTAATCAAGTTGACAAACTCCAGCTTGATCCACAATGAGCTGATGGATTAAATTGGCACTAATAGGAGCTGTCAATATGTCAGTGATTTGTGACTAGTTCATTACATTTATGTAACTGTAGTCACAGAAGCTGGAGAAAACACTGGAGCCTTTCACTTCACATTATATTTTATAATTCACAATTACTTAAGCTTCATTGAATTTAATCTGTTTGCCAGTCATCACAAATTGCATCCCAAGAGGAGTTTAAAACAGTTACTTGAATTTAAATAGCATCTTTTGTTAGTCTTGAGGCATTTCACTAAATATGCAAAGAAAACTCATTTCTCTGCTGAGATGGAATTTGAGATGTTGTATATTCAATAGGTGTCACAGAGGTTCTGAGTTTTGTATGGTTAAACATGAAGTGTCTATTGATATGCATAACTACGTACGTGAGTACAGGGTGTAGTCCAAGCTAGGAGCTAACTCC
The DNA here is from genome assembly GCF_017639515.1 of Carcharodon carcharias. Lineage (NCBI taxonomy): Eukaryota > Metazoa > Chordata > Chondrichthyes > Lamniformes > Lamnidae > Carcharodon > Carcharodon carcharias. The sequence goes on from NC_054479.1 coordinate 132,905,439, forward strand.
ATGCTAGCTTCTACATAAGTTTCTGTCCAGCCCACAACTCTCTAGCCTGTGGTCATGTGACACTTCACATCATACAGCTGTGAGTGTTACTGTTTCCCAGCCCCACATTACCCTTGCTGTGCCAGATGCCCTTTAACTACAGGCCCAAGGAATCAACCTCTGGGAACAGGCCCAATGCAGTCAATGGCCCCACTGTTCCTTCCCCCAAGCGTGAGTGGGGCCATGTGTAGAAAGTGGACCATTTGAGATCAAATGCCAAACAGCATAAGTAGCAAGTGATAGACCAAGCTAAGCAATTCCACAACCAACGGATCATTATCCAAGCTCTGCAGTCCTGCCACATCCAGTCGTGAATAGTGGTGGACAATTACACAGCTCACTGGAGGAGGAGGCTCCACAAATATTCCCATCCTCAATGAAGGAGGAGCCCAGCAAAAGATAATGCTTGAAGCATTTACTACAATCTTCAGCCAGAAGTGCCGAGTGGATGACCCATTTCAGCCTCCTCCGAAGGTCCCCAGCATCAGTGATGCCAGTCTTTAACCAATTTAATTCACTCCACATGATATCAAGAAACAGCTGAAGGCACTGGATACTGCAAAAGCTATAGGGCCTGACAATATTCTGCAATAGTACTGAAGACTTGTACTCCAGAACTTGACGCGCCCCTAGCCAAGCTGTTCCAGTACAGCTACAACACTGGCAACCACCCAGATATGTGAAAAATTGCCCACTATTCTGTACACAAGAAGCAGGACAAATCCAACCCAGCTAATTATTGCCCCATCAGTCTACTCTCAATCAGTCAGTCAGTAAAGTAATGGAAGGGGTCATCAACAGTGCTATCAAGTGGCACTTGCTTAGTAATAACCTGCTCACTGATGCCCAGTTTGGGTTCCGCTAGGGCCACTCAGCTCCTGACCTTGTTCCAGCCTTGCTTCAAACATGGACAAAAGAGCTGAACTCCTGAGGTGAGGTGAGAGTGACTGCCCTTGACATCAAGGCTGCATTTGATTGAGTGTGGCATCAAGGAGCCCTAGCAAAAATGGGGATCAGGGGGGAAAACTCTCCACTGGTTGGGTTCTTACCTAGCACAAAGAAAGATGGTTGTGGTTGTTGGGGGTCAGTCATCTCAGCTCCAGAACATCACTTCAGGGGTTCCTCAGGGTTGTGTCCTAGGCCCAACCATCTTCAGCTGCTTCATCAATGACCTTCCTTCTATCATAAGGTCAGAAGTGCACAATGTTCATCACCATTCGCAACCCCTCAGATACTGAAGCAGTTCATGTCCAAATGCAGCAAGACCTGGACAATATCCAGGCTTGGGCTGACAAGTGGCAAGTAACATTCACGCCACACAAGTACCAGGCAATGACCATCTCCAACAAAAGAGAATCTAACTATCGCCTCTTGACGTTCAATGGCATTCCCATCACTGAATTCTACAATATCAACATCTTGGAGGTTACCATTGACTAGAAACTGAACTGGACTAGCCATATAAACACTGTGGCTACAAGAGCAGCTCAGAGGCTAGGAATCCTGTGATGAGTAACTCATCCTGACTCCCAAAGCCTGACCGCCATCTACAAGGCACAAGCCAGGAGTGTGATGGAATACTCTCCACTTGCCTGGATGAGTGCAGCTCCAACAATACTCAAGAAGCTTGACACTATCCAGGACACAGCAGCCTGCTTGATTGGCACCACATTCACTCCCTCCACCACCAATGCACAGTAGCAGCAGTGTGTACCATCTACAAGATGCACTGCAGGAATTCACCAAGCCTCCTTAGACAGCACCTTACAAACTGACAATCGCCACCATCCAGAAGGACAAGGGCAGCAGATAAATGGGAACACCACCACCCGGAAGTTCCCCTACAAGTCACTCACCCTCCTGACTTGGAAACATATCGCCGTTCCTTCACTGTCGCTGGGTCAAAGTCCTGGAACTGCCTCCCTTACAGCACTGTGGGCGTACTTACACCACATGGCCTGCAGCAGTTCAAGAAGGCAGCTCACCACTACCTTCTCAAGGGCAACAAGGGATGGGCAATAAATGCTGGCCCAGCCAGCGAAGCCCACATCCAGTGAATGAATTTTTTTTAAAAATTAAAATCGGATTTGATGCTGAGGCAGATTGCAGAGCTGGAGTACAGGAATCTATAGACAAATCAAACACACCACAGTTGAAAGGCAGGCCCTCTAAGACAGACGTGATGGATGAGCAGGACCCAACACAAGACAGGACGTGTTGGGTAGGGTCTGAAAGAAGATTGAGCTGGTTAGCAAGGAGAGTGCCCCTGTTTTATAGTCTGGAGGTGACAAAAGCAGGTTGGAAGGGTTTCCCTGGTAGAGGAGTGAAGGTACATAATATTGCGGATGCAGAAGTTCAGTGTCTTGGTGATGGGCAGAATGCAGGCTGTACTGCTCTTACCTGAAGGAGCAAGTGGCCTCGCAGTCTGCTGTTGATTGGGGAGCAGTGAGAAATGAGGAGAGACTCCACTCTATGTAAGTGAATGTATCATTTTGAGATGCGATACCGAGGTTTTATTTTTAAGATGGAGGTAAATATTCACTTGTCCTATGGGCAGAAGGAGCTTAATGATGGGACCAGGCTCTGCGGGCCATGTAACTGTTTGCTTGCTGGGTGTTGTTGGTGACTCATTCTGCGCAAGCTAAGATGGATTCACTGCTCATTGCTGCAAGCAGCTCTGTCCATGTGAACTAGCAATCATTCCAGTTTCCCTGGAAACCTCCTGCGGAGTGAAGCAATGAGTGCTAAAAGTCAGGGATTTTAGTTCTTCAGAATGAAAAATCTGGTGCTCACAAATGCAAAGAAAGGACAAAATATTTGCTATCGCTGCACATAAGGTAATGTGACTAAAATTGTTATTTTGGGGTGTATTTGATTAAGTTTTTTGTTTTGATTTCCTGTTGAGAAACCTTCAGATAATAAAGGGGAACATTTCATAAAATGTGAAGTAATTTTAGATACAGAGGAAGAAACCCTTTACGTTAACTGAAAAAATAAAATTTGATGGCTTTGCTGTTTGGGTTGGGTGCTGTTGTGGATGCATCATTTTAAATTGAAGAAGAGTCAAGTGTGTTATCTTTCAGTGAAACCTCATTAATGCACTGGTGTGGGAAATCGTGGAGATGATGGGACATAATAATTAATCTGGCTTCTGATGGTTAACTGGACTTCAGTCAAATCCCTTCACCGATCGCAATGAGACTCATTTTGGCAAAATGGTGCTTAGGAGTACAAGGGTCTTGTTGCTTTGTATTCAACATCTCAAGTCTTGATACAAAGGTGGTGTTTAACTTGCTTCTGTTCCAGGATGGGGTAAAATTGACTCGAATCCCTGCTGCTGACCTATCTAGTGATCCCAGCTGCAAAGTGCATGGCTGAGGCTGAAATTGGGAATAGTAATTCCCCCCACCCTTGAGAGAATAGCTATTTGGGTGAGATAATGAAGGGCCACTACCACTAGTGGAAACCACTTCAGTCCTTGTGAAGAGGGAAAAGCATTGGACACACATACTGACATTTTCAGAAATGGTGATTTCCCCGCCCCCCCCCCCACTGTTGACAAAGCAAATATTTGTACCATGTGTTTTACATTAACTATTACCATTTTAAAATGAACAGCTGTAAATATGCTATTTGAGGTTTTTACTATTATTCTTATAACAGTTGAGACCAGTGAGTTTTGTTTAAAGATTCATTCCTCTTGTAAGACTCCTTAAAGCTGAAAATATAACTCTAACTTGTGTTTAATATGTGGCGATGCCCATACAATAAAAAAGACTAATCCCCTTATTACAGTTCAAATCATGGTAATGGGGGCATTCCAAGTTTCAACATTGTGAATTTACAGAGGAAGTGTATATAGATGGCCATCACAGAATTCAGCATGTTGTGGTGCTGTAGTAGTGACTGGTTTATATTTTGGCAATCGCCAATTCTGTGTTTGTGTACCTGTGTGTAGCATTTAAAGCCATTTGAATAGTTTCCAAGGCTGGTGCTTTTTTGTGTGTTGGCATCTCTTTCGTGGTGTTAGCTTAGGTTTGAACAACAACCACCTGATGAAAAGCAAGGATGATGGTTTTGAAGAGGTACACAGTGTGGCCAGCTGCAGGATCTCAGCCCCGAGTGTCCATGGAGCTTTAGATGGGGAAGGTTTGATGGTGAATGCCTGTGCTCAGGAGAAGTGAAGTAGAGAAATGCGGCACATAAGAAAAAGTATAGGGTGGGGCAAATTTTATTTATAGGAATTGCATCTTCTAGAGCTAAGATTGGTGTTGCTTCCTTGGGAGGATATTTGGTGAGGAAAGTTGGGTCAGAAGCCCGTAGTGTAAGGCACCACCAAGAAGTGAAAGCCAGAGAGATAACATGCATTGAAATACATAGGCTATATGGCATAGAAATAGGCCATTTGGCCCAACTAGTTCCTGCTGGCATTTGTGCTCTACTCAGAGCTGTATGCACAACTCTTTAAATTTTGGTCTAAACAGGTTTAGCATAACCTCAGTACTTTTCTATTCAATTCACTAAACGCTAAGATGCACTAAGTTTGAAATACCAGAGAAATCATGGTTCTCTCTCTGTACTTCCTTTTTTTTGGTATCTCTACCCTCCTCTGCCCTCAACCACTTCAGTTAGAAATCAAATGAGTAGATTGTAGCTGGTGGTATGCCCACTCTGGCAAGTGATCTTTGATTCAGAAAGGTTAACTAATGAACTGTAAAATTGAGAGTCCATCTCACTGGCCCATGAAGATGTAACAATGCAAGGCCACAAGAAAGTTCACTTTTACCTCTAGTAAAACCTAGATTGTGTGCCACCATTGTCCCAGTGTGTGACTATAACAGCTAGTGAAGGCCACACAGCAACAGTATGCAGAACCTGATCATGATTCCCTATTACATGTGGGATGGGCAGTATGAGGTTGTTTGTGTTCTCCGCTGCCCACATGCTCCATGTGTTCTGTCTTTATGTTATTGTAATAAGAAAATCTAATTGAATTTCGTTGCCTGGTGTTCCTGTGAAATTTGACCATGACCACATACTTAATGTTCATTTAACAGCACTCATTCCATAGTAAAACATTTATTTTGCAAGGGGAAAATAAAGCAATTAAAATGGTGCAGTTTTTCACTTTTTGTCCTTTAACGCTCTACTAATGACTAATGTAGCTCCCCGAAAGAATTGTACAATTCAGGGGTCTTTGAATTGAAAGGAAAGTTCTCTAACAACGTATTCTTTGTTTATAAAGGGTCCCAATTGATGATGGAATGATCCAAATCTGAGCTCTGTAATCTCTTACTATTTAGATAACCTTCTTTATTATTCTTCCTGCCAAAATTTCACATTTGCCCACATTATACTCCATTAGCCAGATCTTTGCCTACCCACTTAATCTATCGATGTCACTTTGTAACTTCCTTAGGTCCTCTTCACAATTTACTTTCCTACCTATCTTTGTGTTGTCAGTGAATTTAGCAACCATACCTTTGGTTCTTTCATCCAAGTCATTTATGTAAATTGTAAAGAGCTGAGGTCCCAGCACTGATCCCTGTGCCACACCACTGGTCACATCCTGCCAACCAGGAAAACACTGGTTTATGCCAACTCTTTGCTTCCTGTTAGCAAGCCAATCTTCTATCCATGCCAATATGTAACCCCCTACACCATGAGCTTTTATTTTCTGCAGTAACCTTTGATCTGTCACTTTGTCAAATGCCTTCTGGAAATCTAAGTAGAGCACATCCACCGGTTCTCCTTTATCCACAGCACATGTGACTCTTTCAAAGAACTCCAATAAATTGCTTAAACATGATTTCCTTTTCACAAAACCATGTTAACTCTGCTTTGAATTTTTCTAAGTGCCCTGCTATAACATCTTCAACAATAGCTTCTAACATTTTCCCTATGACAGATGTTAGGCTAACTGGCCCGCAGTTTCCAGTTTTCTATCTCCCTCCCTTTTTGAATATTAGAGTTACATTTGCTATTTTCCAATCTCATGGAACCTTTTCAAAATCTAGGGAATTTTGCAAAATTAAAACCAATGCATCAACTATCTTACTAGCCACTTCTTTCAAGACCTTAGGATGAAGTCTAACTGCACCTTGGGATTTGTCAGCCCGCTGCTCCAAATATTTGCTCAGTACCACTTCCCTGGTGATTGTAATTTTCTAGAGTTTCTCCCTCCATTCCATTTCCTGACTTACAACTATTTCTGGGATGTTACCTGTGTCATTAATAGTGAAGACCAAAGCAAAATACTTATTTAATTCATCTGTCACCTCCCTACTTTCCATTATCAATTCCCCAGACACACACTCTATAAAACCAGCTCTCACTTTGTTAACTCTTTTTGTTATTTAAATATCTATAGAAACTCTTACTATCCATCTTTATTATTTCTAGCTAGCTTTCTCTCATACTCTAATTTTTCCCTCCGTGTTAATCTTTGTCATTCTTTGCTGTTCTTCATATTCTTTCCAATCTTCTGACCTGCCACCCGTCTTTGTGTATTAAGTTCCATGTTTTACTTTTGATATTGTCTTTTAACTTTTTTAGTTAACCATGGATGATGAGCCCCTCCCCCTGTGTATTCTGAAATATCCCTAAATTTGTCTGCCAATGAGCCTCTATTGACCTATCCCTTAACCTCACTTGCAAGTTCAATTGAGCTAGCTCTGCTTTCATGCCCTCATAATTGCCCTTATTTAAATTTAAAATACTAGCCTTGGCACTGTGCAGGCAACACAGCCTTCTGAACTTTCGCTCTTTGCTATAGAAAACAGTGTCAATCCCCTTGAATATACTGTCCCCTGCTACCATTACGTTCCTTTTTCTCCCCCCACTTGAATGCTTTCCTGTGCCATGGACAGTTTGTTCATCCACCCTGTAGCCTCTGCTCTCATCCAAACAAGCTGAGAGAACCTCAAACCTATTGGACAATTGCAGAAGCTCTCACTCCTGTCCTTTGGGTCCCCTTACCTACCCCACTCACAGTCACACCCTCCTCTCCCTGCCTCCTTGTATAAAGCATCCAGGTAACTTTTTCCTCCTCTGTGTCACAGAGTCTCACTGACTCGGAGCTGAAGTTCCTTGAGCCACAAACACTTAACTGCAGATGTGTTTGTCCTGGATCAGGGTGTTATCCAGGAGCTCCCACATGCTGCAGTCTTGACACATCACCTGTCCTGCCATCATTAATGTGTCTTAAATAAATAATTACTTAATTATATTAATCACTTATTTATGTTGCTTTTTTTATATATTTTATTAATGTTACCACCAATTTGTGTACTATTTTAAACCTTAGGAACAGAATAGAATTTACCCACTTACCATATAATCACCAAAGAGCTAGCTCCTTTCCTTGCAGTAGAGCAAGAACCAATTCCAATGGTATGAGAAATATAGAAAAAGGAAACAAACACTTCCTCCTTCCCTGCCCCTGCAACTCCCCTCTCACCAAACTCCCAAGTCTTCACTCACTCAGCTGCACCCCATTTGCCTTGGTTGGGCTAAAGAACCCTGAATTTATAGCAAACTGAGCTGGGGTTACAGTAACCAGATTCAACCAGTTAGCTAATTAACTACTCGGCTCCTACAGCTGAGAGTGAGTTTACCCTGTCTAAACTGCAAGAACTTAGCCAGTTTTTGCCATTGTGAGATTTGAACTGTTGATACTCTTTTTTGAGTAAACCTGTTTCCATCTGTTTCAGATGAAGTTACATTGTTTCATAGTTTGCCATTGTGAGATTTGAACTGTTGATCTTGGGGTTACAAACCCAGTACCATAACCACTTGGCTATTTAGACCAAGCTTAGATCGCAGTAACTCTTTCGAGTATAAACACGTTTCCATCTGTTCCTATTCAGATGAAGTTACATTGTTTCATAGTTTGCCATTGTGAGATTTGAACTCTTGATACTCTTTTCGAGTACAAACCTGTTTCCATCTGTTTCAGATGAAGTCACATTGTTCCATAGTTTGCCATTGTGAGATTTGAACACTTGATCTTGGGGTTGCAAACCCAGTACCATAACCACTTGGCTATTTAGGCCAAGCAAAATCCACTTCCATCTGTTTCAGATGAAGTTACATTGTTTCATAGTTTTGCCATTGTGAGATTTGAACTCTTGATCTTGGGGTTACAAACCCAGAGCCATAACCAGTTGGCTATTTAGGCCAAGCAACCTTAGCCAGTTTACACAGTACTTTCCAGTTACTGCTAATTATAGACTGGATTAGACTTTTAAGAGCAAAACTTAAGAACAAAATTAACACTTCCCTTCTCCCCTAACCCCAAGTCCTCACTCAGTTAGCTCAGCTGCACTCCGTTTTCCCTTTTTAGCTAATCCAATTTCCTCTTGAATACCTTGATTGAACCTGCCTCCACTACACTCTTGAGCAGCACATTCCAGATCCTAACCATGCACTGCGTGAAAAAGTTTGCCTCCATGTCTCCATTCCTTTGTCAAGCACCCTTAAACCTATGCCCACTTGTTCTCAAGTATTTGAATGCGATTTTTGTCATTGTGTGAGGAATAGACCAATCGAGCCTCGTGCTCCAAAGTACAGGAAGGGTTTAGGAAAGAAACCAGATAATAAAACTGAAGGAACTAACAATTTTCCATCCACAGACATTCTCCCTGGTCCACCACCAATGCACAGTGCAGCAGTGTGTACTATCTACCAGATGCATTGCAGGGACTGGCCAGTACTCCTTCAATATCAACTTCCAAACCCACTACCATCTAGAAGGACAAGGGCAATAGATAGATGGGAACACCACCACCTGGAAGTTCCCCTCTAAGCCACTGACCTCCTGACTTGGAAATATATCACCATTCCTTCACTGTCGCTGAGTCAAAAGGAACTCCCTCCCTAACAGCACTGTGGGTGCACCTACACCACATGGACTGCAGTGGTTCACAAAGGCAGCTCACCACCACCTTCTTGAGGTCAATTAGGATGGGCAATAAATGCAGGCCTGGCCAGTGACCCCCACATCCCATGAATTAATATAAAAAAAAGTGGGTAACTTCTCCTGAGTTATGGAGCAATTTCTTAAATGTTCTGATATATGAGAGAGCAGTCCTGTACATTGCTAAGTTAGGAGACCCGTCAGTCCCCGGCCTTTGGGAAGCCGATTGAAGCCCAACCAAGATTCTCTATTTAATTACATTGTGAGGCTAATCGGTAGCAAGCCGATCAAATTTAATATTCGAAGCGTTGGCCAGGATGGGATCAGATGAAGTGTGTGACTGTCTCACTGTCTGCACATTTTGTCTGCGGGAGTGACTGCTATTAGGGATGCTCTCGACATTGTTCTGAAGCAACTGGTGGCGCATTACGCAGGTTGGGATGAGATTCTTGTCTGTTATCATTATATCTTGCCCATCATCCCTGGCCCCCCTGTAATTCCATCTGGGGAGGGCGCCAAGAGCCAGGATCTTTATGTCCAGAAGAGCAAGCGTCCGATGTTAATTGGGCAGAGATTCAAAGTGAATTATTCTCTCACGCTGGCAGCATAGCACAGAGTTGCTGGCCCACCCAGAATTCGGCTATTTTGATTTTGGAGTAATTCCAAATGGGATGAATGCGATGTTAACTCGCTTGGAAAATCAGGGAGGCCTCAGCTAAATAGTTAAACATTTGTTAAAATTCAACTGGACAGTAGATGCAGGAACATTAGGCTCAATGACTTGAACTTAGGAAACTGCTCCAATGATCCACAGCAAATCTGCCCTTGTTATGATCCTTGTCAACGTAATGCCATTTAGAGCTATGATATTGGAGTAACAAAGCCATTCAGTGAAAACAGCAAGCTTAAGTCACTCAGTGTCTGACAGAGAAAAAGGTTAAATGTCGTGGATGGAACCATTTGTCACAAATGCTTTCTTCCGCTTTTCGTTATTATGCAATGACCTGCATGCCTAGCCCCAGTTGCATGTCAATTCTGATTATGCAAACCTTTGAGTTGGTATGTAGTCTGAACCTTTTCTGGACCTAGTGAAAGTGTGATGAGGGGATACCCCCTTTTTTATGAGGGAAATTTACTTGTGCCCTCAGCAGTCGCAAAGTACTTGATGATTTGTGCATAATATTTTCTGAATACTGGAGACTTTTTTCTCTCTCTCTCTCTTTTCACTAAAACAGGTTGTCGTGCTGTAGTGAGAGTAGTGAAGTTTTGTAGCCTAGCTGAAATCTTCTCGGGATTTATTCAAACTCTGTTCTAGCCCCATGTGCTCGGACAAGAGGCTCTCTGCTACATGATGACAGTGACGTTAATAGTATTCACACTTGAAGCCAGGCCCTCAAGCATTCAGGCAAAGCTCCTGCAAGATCAACTTCAATTGACTGACCACTGTGTCCGGATGGCTGAAAATTGTCTCTCCCTGCCAGGTTCCTTAGTTGCAACTCTCAAATGGCCAACATTCCAGTGGAGGACAAAGAAAACGCTTCAAGGCACTTGGAAGCTGTCCTTGAAGCATGGCAGCATTGACCTTAATGAGTGGGAGGAGCTTGCTACCCACCGCTCAGAATGGCAACAACTAGTCCACCAAGCTGCATAATCACGCTTCGAGTCCCAAAGCTTCAATGATGATGAGCAGAGATGGAAAGAAAAGGAAGAAAATCCTGCACTCCGGATCTTAACGACCGTGTGGAATGTCCTGTCCCACGTGACCCAAGACCCGAGGGTCAAGAATCGCCTGTTCAGTCACATGAAGATCCATGCCAGAAACTCACGGCCCTGAGTAGGCATAATCCTCAAATCAAGGGAGAGCCGACGGTCAGTGTGAACGTGATCTGGCCAAATCGCCACAACAGATTAGAAAATTTTAGCTTGAGTGAGGTCCAAAAGCACTTGGTGTTTTCTGCAACCTGACACTGGTTTAAGGCTAAGTCTGCCCTGGGCCAGTCCCTGCCCACAAAATTGGCCCCACCCCCAAGTTCACAATTACAAGATGGCACTGGGCAGGGAAGTCTCTTCAAATTGCCATCATTTTGAGATGCCAGGTATCGGGGGACACGTTCAACAAGCTTTTTCATGGCAAAAAGCATTTAGTTTAACGAGAAACCAGCTAGTATACAACTATGAAATAGCTCAATATAATTTTGTGAAGCCATTTTAAACCTGATTACTCTCAGTTGGAGGAACGGACACTTTTTTTAAAAGATTGCTATTTTTGGTGATTAAACCCACTTTAAGCTGCCTTATTAACTGATGACCATTTTAAAAATACATCAAGGAATACTCCTTAATGGGAAAGAGGAAAAGAAATGTATGGGCCAAATCTCCCCGAGGAGTGGCGATCGCTGTCGGATTGCACTCCGCTTCTGTTTACCTATCTTGCACCATGGCTCCACGGTTCTTGTCTGGACTTCTGAAATGGGCCTCCTGAGAAATGTGGAGTGTACCCGAGTCCGTTCTCATAGCGCAGGTGTGTCGGGGGAAGCCAAACCACACCTTTTTTTTATTAATGTCACTAGCTGTCACATTCCAGTAAGTTTAAATGCCCCAAAGCCACTTTGACAGAGATATGGTAAGTGGGTGAGGGGGGTAAGGTGGGCTGGAGGGGCAGTTGGGTGGGGGGGGGGTAGTTGGGAGGTTGAGTCAGGTGAGAAGTGTAGTCGGGGTTCGGGAGGAAAGTTGGGCGTCAGTAATGTGGTTACTCGGGAGTTAAAATTGGTTTGTTTGTCCTAACCTTTTCTGGGTAACCATTCAGGCAAGTAAGTCAGAACCATCCAAAGTCTCCAACTTGAACTCCGTTTCAGAGGGTTCCAGGCGCAGGGTGATTACACATCGGAAGTTCAAACGTCCTGGTCAATTCCTGTGTAGTCAGTGCATGGGAACTTCCGAAGGGAGTCCCTAGCGCATCTTAAGGGTACCTCCAGGGCATGACCTTCCAGAGAATGGAAGTTCTGGATCTCCCTGTTGTTGCTTTGCCCGAGTGCATTGGTTCAATGATTTTGCACTTGTGATTATGTAAATTAATGTTATGGAAGTTCAAACTGTAACCTAACCAGCGGCATTTGGGGCTCAGTTTCCCGGTTGTGGAAACCCTGCCCCAAGATACTTATGTCACCTTGTGAAGGCTCTAAACAACCTCAAAACAATATACCATCCTTTCAGGAAACTAATATCTTTTAGCTAAATGCCTCTTAAACCCAGCAATGCTGGAAAAGTCAGGTCAGATCTGAGGAATTTGACAGTGAGCTTTAACAGTATGAATACACATCACATTAAAATTCAAAACTAAAAGGGAATAAAATTTTCAAACTGATTTTAAATAACCAAGCTACGGGAGCGTTCTAGCTTATCAGCTCAGTAACTGTGATCCGAGTTGCTGTGGCAACAGGCACTTCCACACGCATGTTGTCTTCTGGAGCTATGGATAGTGATGGTAGCTTAGCTTGCTTTTCATCACATGGCCCACTGAGAATCTTCCCCACTCTTACCACTTGCCATTGGCGTGTATTGGAAGGATTTGCAGGTTGATACTCCACCTATTTGGCCATGTTATGAACATGCCTTCCTTGGCCATCAAGTCCTGGGGTAGGACTCGAACCTGCAGCTTCTTGCTCAGAGGCAGGGACACTATATCCACAGGGCTACAAGACCCATCAGCTTTACTTACATGATTATTAATGCCAAAATAGTTAGAGAGATAATGCACTGAGACAAGAATCTCCTCAGCATTTAAAGTTCAGGAACTTGAACTCACTACATAAGAGATCAGCATGCTATAAAAACAGAAAACCCTGGAAATACTCGACAGATCTGGCCGCACCTGAGGGGAGACAAACAGAGTTAAATTTTCAGGTCATCCGATGCAGGGTCACAGACGTGAATCGTTAGCTATGTTTCTCTGTTCATTGTTGCTGCCAGACCTGAGTATTTCCATCATTTTCAGTTTTTATTTCAGAGTTCCAGCATCTGTAGTATTTTGCTTTTGCATTTGTGTTTGAAATTATTATTATAATTAAAATTACTCTCTCAGTTTACATCAGGTGATTTTGAGTTCTGCGTTTCACTGCATTTTATTGGCTTGTAGGTGCTTTAATGGTGAGTTTGTGTGCCTGGTGCATAGATGTTATGTCTTTTGTACTCCTAGAATCATTGCACTTTACAGAATAGAAAGTCTGCCAGCAGTCAAAATCTCTCCACTTGCTTCCTTTTCCCCTAACCTTTCTTTGCTGATTCCCTTTTAAATTTCTCCTCCAATATTATCAGAACTTCTTGTCAAATCACAGGAATGCAGTTCCCCTGCGGTGCAGTTTTCATTGTTTGCCAAAAAGGCACTTCTTTTTTATCCTGATTTATCCAGGCACCTTTTCTCGCACCCTCCCTTCACTGAATGTCAGGTATGTGAACTCTTCATCATCATTCAGACTTCCTTCATGTTCCTGGGCTCTTGTGGTATGTTGTGCGTGAGATTATACTTTGTCCACTTCTCTTTTATCCTTCATTAACCTACTCCAGCTCCTAGTTCTTGAGACGAGAGCAACTAGCCCGCCAACTAAATATTACAAATATCCACAGGCAGATGGCAGTGTGACCTCAGGCAGCAATTCACTCTCGAGTTTCGACCACTGTTGAACTGCTTGCATTTTCTTCCTGATTTTAGTGTCAAGGCGACTCACTCAAGTTGCTGTGCTGCTTGCCATCTGTTTTAGGTCCTTCCACTCAAGTAAAACTGCAGGAGATTGGAAGTGACACGAATGGGATTCTGCTGTATGATCTGACGTGGAACTTGTAGAATTCTCCACCTGCTTCCCTCCTCACCCTGCCCCCACCTTCCTCCATCCAGGGGAGGAACATGCATTAGTGCCTCTTCTTTTCCTGTTCCTATGTTCAGTGTTTCTTCAGGTGTCCACTTCAACTGTGTTCCGCTGTTGCAAAAGATGCTTAAGTGAAAACTGTGCAGCTACTTTGTTGAACTTAGGTTGGAAAACTGTAGAATAGAAAATCTTGAGGTGACTTAATATTGATTTACTGCTATATTTTGTCGGGAGCTAACTGGCTTGAGATTATCACTTGGGAAAGACGTACGGACAGCATGCTACAGTAACCAGAAAAATGTCTTATTTGAAAATGGCAACAAGTTTTCCATGGTCCTGATGTAACAGCACTTAAACTAATGATTAAAGAGTTTAATTTTTGTTTTCCTTTTATTATGATAAGACAGAAAAATGCAACATTTTTTTTCAATCTGCTGCTTTGTGAACTTCTGACCAATTTGACTGCAGTGTTAAATTTGGGCTTTTCAAATTTGGACAGTTCTGAAATGTGGACGCTGGTGATGTGGCTTGGGTGGGCAGGGTACAGTATCAGTGTTCTACCTGTGCCAAATTGCAGGTTTCAGGGTATGGGTGCCACCTGCATGATGTGCAGTATCTGAATGCCTGGACCCTGAAATTACTGTGTGCAATGCTGTGGGTGAAATGCTTTAAGCCAATGATTTTATTCTTCACTATTTTAGCAGCGATGTTAACCTTTTTAAAAATAAGAATGGTCGAGGAATTTCAACTGACCCTTTTTGTACATATATGCTGCTGCCCCACTGCATAAGTCGAGCGGCTGTTTAAATAATTGCATGCAGCAGTTACAACTCACAAGCATGTAGTTTGGTACAACCAGCCTCTCATGACACTTATTCTGAGCATATGAATTGTAGATCTAATCTTATTTGTCCGGTCTCCTTCCATGTGTCAAGTCCCGGTTCGTTCAATCACCTTGCTAGCATACTCATAAGTATTACGTGACCTCTGCTTACCTTGGAGTGCATTCCACTGCCCTCAATCCCTGTTGTCAGAAGTTTCTCCTATGCTCTGTAAACCATTCACATTTCATCTTTTATTTAAGTTGCTGCTTTTGGGAACCTTCAGTCATTGGGAAAGATAGCAGTCACCCATCTCTTCATAATTTTAACCATGCCTTTTAAATCTCCCCATAATGTCCTCCCCATTTTGTTGTAATGAAAACCACCGCAGTTTTTCAAACCTGTCTTTGTGCTTGTATTTTCTCACATTGCGCAGCATCTTAATGAATCTGTGCCTTAATCTTTCCCTGACCTCGCTATCTTGCTGATTAGTGCAGAGCCCAAAATGGCGCATCGTATGCCCTACTATCATAAAGTTTTATATAGATCCACCACAAAATTTTGATTTGCATATCCTCCACCTTTGATCACAACACTAAATTTTTCTTTGATTCCTTAGCGACTTGAGGTGCTGCACATGTTCTAAGGCACTCAGCAAAAACAAAGCATCCCCATGTAGAGTGGAAGCCTAGTCTTTCAGGGACCCTCACTGGCTCCTAAACTGAGCTTAAAAACAAACATAGATTGGATCAGGGAGTAGGTCCCGCAATCCTTTAGAGCCACAGTAGCTAACCCCCAATCCCTCTTGGTAGCAGAGCCATATGAGTTAGAAAGGGCCCAGGTCTATGGAAGGAGTGGACTTCTTGTCTGAAAGCTCAGCTTCCAATACGTTACCTAGTGTACTGCACAGGAAGGGACATTAAGCCCAACTGGTCTAAGCTGGCGTTTTCACACATGCTACCTCCTGCTCTACTTTATCTAATCCTGTCAACATGCCCTCTATTTAATTTCTCTCTCGGTCTTATATAGGTTCCCCTTAAAGGCAGCTCTGCAGGTTGCCTCAACTACTCCTTGTGAACCAAATTCCAAGTCCTAACCATGCTTAAAGAAATTTATCCAGAATTTTCTTCTGGATATGTTGCTGACTATTTTAGATCCTGATTTATAGTTTAAGACTCACCACAAATGGAAACGCCTTCTCTATGTCTATGCTGTCAAACCCTTCCATAACTTCAAAGACCTCTATCAGGTCACCCTTCAGTATTATCATCTCCTTCTAGAGAAAATAGCCCCACCTTGCTTGATACCTCCTGACAGTTGACCATTCAAATGATAAGAGGAGAAAAATGTCGATAAACCAATTGGGAAAAAGCTAACAAGAAAAACACCTATTTCGTTAACTGCACTGTGATTCATTAATGGTCTGGTTGGAAATGGCTCGCCGTTTGAATTCTTCAAGCATGTGCATAATTGTTCCCGTTTTCCCTATGGTGAAGTAGCAAATTTGCAACTGAAGGTACTAGGTACAAATCAACGATTAAGTGTTTATTAGCATATCGCGGTGGAGGAAGTAGAATGCGAGGAAGACTGAGGGACGACCTGATCGAGGTGTACAAGATTATGAGGGGCATGGACAGGGTGGATAGGGAGCAGCTGTTCCCCTTAGTTGAAGGGTCAGTCACAAAGCAGCATAAGTTCAAGGTGAGGGGCAGGAGGTTTAGGGGGGATGTGAGGAAAAACTTTTTTACCCAGAGGATGGTGACGATCTGGAATGCACTGCCTGGAAGTGTTATGGAGACGGGTTGCCTCACATCCTTTAACAAGTACCTGGATGTGAGCACTTGGCACGTCATAACATTCAAGGCTATGGGCCAAGTGCTGATAAAATGGGATTAAGTAGGTAGGTAGGTCAGGTGTTTCTCACGTGTCGGTGTGGATTCGATGGGCTGAAGGGCCTCTTCTGCACTATGTGATTCTGTGATTAACTTTCAGCAACAGACCCATGAGACAGTAATGCACTGATAATGGATAGATTGAAACCAAGTAATGAAACAGGCATTTTTAAAAATGTGTTTTTTAACTTGAGTCTTATTTTCCTTTCGTGCGGGAAACCACCTATTGTCATTCAAGACCTAACTGTGTTAATCCACGAATTGGGAAAAACAGAATTTAATTCTCTGCCTCTGTGGCTTTATTTAAACACTCGCAGTAGTGGCATGGCTATGGTGTGGTCACGTTAGAATTTTTAGATTAGAATAACCCTGTCCCCAGAATAAGACCAGTCATAACTTGGTGACTGTTATTAGTAAATGGGGTGCGGACTGCATTCCTCTAGACAATGGCTCTTTCTGAGCGTAAGCATTGACTTAGCCCTCCTGTTTTCTTTAAATAAAGATCTCCTGTTCTTTTCCTAAAAGCAGTTATTCAACTTAATTATTTTCCTTCAGGGGACTTTTTGTCTTACGTGGTGACTCAAACTAGCACACCTGTGAGCAGTGGGGTGGGGGTGGGACATGTTTCCAACTTCTCAGATGAAATGGTGGCAGTTGTCAACTGACGTTAAAGGTACAAGGGTGGAGGAGCAAAGTGAAATTGTTCACTCCTGCGAACGTGCGCGTCCCCAGGAAAACCTGAGGATGCAGGAGCAAGGAATGGCGATTCTAGCTAGCCAGCTTGTTCAATCTTTTCAACTCTCGCTTTTTTTTTCTTTGAACAAAAGTTTTGAGTTTTCTACCCAAGATTCCAAGTTTTGCTGAATCAAAAATTGACCTGTTGGCAGTTGGAGGTTATTTGACATGTATAACACCCTGAACAAGTAATTTTGCCTCTTGCGGAAGATGCTAAAAATATCAGGACTCTTCATGGGGAAGCCCATGAACTCTCACTGGTAAGATGGAAGAATTGCCTATCCAAAGAAATTAATCCAAAATGTTGGAATATGACAAATTCTCATCTTGGTTCCTTTTTATTCCAGAGAATGTCTCGTGCGAATACTGTTGCTGTGAACATTATCACCCATCCTGTTGAAACTATATAATATTCCAAGCCTTGAAACTCTAGAAGTTATAATTACCTCAGCATTGTAATTTGAAAGAGAACAGTCCCAGCCAAATGTGTTTTTTTTTCTTAACGTGACAACGTTCTTAATTATACTCTGTCTTGGCTCTTACCAACACCCATTACAATAGGAAGATGTATCCAGAAAATAAACTCAAATTCTAATTTTCTATGCAAGCCTTTTTCATTTTATTTTTTGCTGCAGAGTTGTCTCCCGGCCAGAAAATCACATCATCAACTTCATCCTTGCTAATCCGCATAAGTACATCCTTTACTGAACCTGAGATATGGTGTGCAATATATATATATAAAAAACCTGTCTGGCCCAGTGGATCATGTTGTAGCTTTGTCCTTGTACACATCCAACTTAAGTCACCACGAGGTTTTAGTGTCTCATGTCACGACTAATGTTATGAATGTGTCAACCATGGTTTAGTGGGTAACACTCACCTCTGAAGCAGAAGAGTCCAGGTTCATGTTCCAATCCAGGAACTTTAGCTCAAAAGTCAAGGTTAACACTTCCAGTGCAGCACTACTGATTCAAGTGTTGTCTTTAAGATGGGAAGTTAAACTGAAGCCCCATCTGCCTTCTTGAGTGGATGTAAAAGATCCCTTGACACCACTTCAGAGAAGAGCAGGGAATTTTGCTGATGTCTGGGCTAGTGCCTTTCCTTCAGCCAATATCACTAAGCAGCAGATTAATTGGTTGCTGTCACATTTGCTGTTCATGGGAGCTTGCTGTGTGCAATTGGCTGCTGCTTTGGCTACTTTACAACAGTGACTGAACTTCAAAAAGTACGTCATTGATTGTTAAAGTGCTTTGGGAAGTTCCAGGGTCTTGAACGTTACAGTATAAATGCAAGTCTGTCTTTTAAAGTTTGTAAATGCACTTATTGATCATTTTGCGCATCAACATTCTTAAGCTGCGAGTAGTATATGCGAGAAAAGTATCAAACTGCATGGTCACTATCACCTTGCAACCAGGTCACATGTACTTACGGGGAAGTGTTCAACATCAGAATCGAGATTTTTTTTGTGATATTTTGCCTCTTCGGATTCCACCTGTCTGAGAATTGGTGGATTATTTGCTTCTACTCATGCTGAATCTGCGATGAGGGTTTTCTTTATATCAAAATCTACCTTCCTAATTCTTTTGAATTCTGTTTGTTGTTGGAAAATAAAGGTAGTAGTTTAACGTGTGCAATGTTTAGCATAATATGGAAACCTGGTTTTGAAGCATGATTCCCATTTTAATTCTCCACCTTTCTCTCAGGCTGATATCTTTGTCCTCCACTGACTGCAATGTTTCAGTGAGGCTTAAGAAAGAGCATCTTACCTTTCAAGGCATTTTATAACCTTCTGGACTCGACATTGAGTTCAACAATTTCAGACTGTAATCTTTGCTCCCCCCATTTTGTTTCATTTTCCTTGTACGTGGTGGTCTTAATCCTGTTTTTCTTATTTTTTGCTTTTGGACAAAAGCTGTTCATTATTCTGCCATTCACACCTCTTCGGTATATATAATTTGTTTCTCTACTGCTCTTACTACTCCCTTTGGCTATTCCCACCAACTCTTGTCATTTAATGTCTCCCATGATGTACTGTATCATCTGCCCACCCTCCTCTATTTCACATAATTAAAACCTAAAACATCTCTAACTTTTCCCAGTTCTGATCAAAGGTCACAACCTGAAATGTTAACTCTCTCTCGCTCTCTCGCGCTCTCTCTCACTCTCTCTCTCGCGCTCTCTCTCTCTCCACAGACCAGAGTATTTCCAGCATTTCCTGTTTTTATCTCCAATTTCCAGCATCCGCGGTATTGTGCTTTTTGTGGTTCATTGCGGAGTTGTGGACGTTGAATGTGAAACAATGGGAAAGTTAACTTATAAATAAATTATTAAATTAATTCCTTGCATCTATTTATATAATTTATTTTTGAAAACTGGCTCCCTAAACCAACAGCACATTTGTCGGCACCACTTTCCTGGGTCTGTGTTGCTGAGGGTTTAGTAGGTGTATATACCAAGGGAATGTAGCTGACTGGACAGGAGTATAAGCACTTTGTAACCACTTGTTTTAATATTTGAAGGTGACCTTTGGCCTAAAATGAATGGTGTTCAGGGGCAATTGACCCCACTTCCACCCCCCCCCACCCCCATCTTGGAAAGCACTTTTGTATTTGATGTGGAGATGATTAATTCTAACTGCATGGAGTATTGTGGGTTTGAAATCTTTTGAACTGCTTTTACTGTTATGAGTATGATTATGTTTTGGGCTATCACTTTAATTCAGGGTAAAATGGCGCAGTGAAGAGGGTCATGTGATTGGCTATGAATTCTGTCTGACCAGATGCCTGGGTGGCCTGGTTACCATGGGGGACAGATGGGCCCAGGGGGAGGTTTACTGACAGCAGTGGCAAGCAAACAAAGGGCAGGAGAAGCTGGAACGCCTGTGGAAGGACGTTAGGTTTCCCAGTATTTGAACAGAAAAACAGCCTCTCAGAGACAGAAGGCTGCAGCGGGTGTGGTCAGCAGCGAGGGGAAAGCTGCTGGTCTACTCAAGTTATTATAGACAGAATGCAGGAGGGAGGACGGTCTCTGGTCAAAGAGACACATCCCGTGGCAAACTGAAGACTCTGGAAGATTTGGTCTGGCAAGGCCATGGGAAGAAATCACTAGAGTGGGCCCTGCTGATGGTATTTGTTTCGGGGATCCCCAAAACTGAGGGAAGTCCTTTTCAATGGTCACTCAATGTTAAGACTTGGTGAAATGAACCCATTGGAAACTGGGAGTGACTTGGACTGTTTCCTATAAAGACTGTAATCCTGTGGAGTGTGTTGTCATGTATATGTGTGCAGTGTGGAATTGTCAGTCACATTAAAACATTAAGTGTTATATTTTCTGTAGTTTGGAGTACTAGTTGCCTGCTGATTAATATTTAGTCAGTTTTGCTTTCAGGTTTTTTTATAGTAAAAGTCTTAACTTGAAATCTTGTTGTGCAATTCCTTTTAGGTTGGTCACTGGAATTCAAATATGTTTTTAGTCTCTACTTGTGACATTACCAAACCAGTTTTGAGTGATGGTACTTCCAAGAGTGTTTAAGAATATTAATTTGTGTAATGGACATAATGCTATTCAGTTGAGTGTGACATAGACCTAGGAATCAGTATTATTTTCACGAGCACATTATAGGTGTGTAAGTATAAAAATACACCATTTGATGTAAGTTTGATTTGTATAAAGCTGCTGACATGAATCTTTTGAGTGAATTCTCTGCTGTTATGAATGAGCCTAACAGTAACTCAAATCCTAAATTGCCTTTTTACTTCGAAGAACATAAGGAACATAAGCATTTGGTTTGTTATTGTTATTCGTATAATTTCAGCTATTCTGGGTAATTCGCAATTCACATACGCTACAATAACTTCATGTAGAGACCACCCGGCTATCTGATTTCAATGGGCATTCTCCGTTTGCAGCCAATTGTAATATTTTTCTTGCTATAAAGTTTATTGAGCCAAATTCCTGCGGAATTAAGTGGAGCAATCATTTAGCATGTTTCCCTTTCACCTAGTTTGTATCATGCCCTGACCCATAGATGGAAATTTCCCCTCTCAGCTGACTGCAATACGGGAAATACTTGGGTAATCTCAACCCGGTTCCTACTGTGTTCTGGTCCCTTGGGGTGTCTGCTAGCAAGTGAAAGGAGTTTAAAATGGAATATTGGCACAGTATGCGCCGTTGTCAGAGGTTGGGGGGCTAAGACGCATTGCAGAGTTGAAAGGAGTTTTTCTACAACTGGCTGTATTATCTCTGTCCAGAGGGTGCTCAAGAAGGCACATGCACATGGGATACAGGGTAATTTGATAAGGTGGATTCAAAATTGACTTAGTTGTAGGACGCAGAGGGTGATGACAGAAGGATGCTTTAGTGACTGGAAGCTAGTGTCCAGTGGCGTACCACAGGGACCTGTGCTCAGTCCCCTATTATTTGTCATTTATATAAATGACATAGATGACTATGTTGGGGGTAGGATTAGTAAGTTTGCGGATGACACAAAGATATGCCAGGTGGCTAACAGTGAGGTTGAGTATCTTGGGCTACAGGAAGATATAGACTGGATGATCAAATGGGCAGATAAGTGGCAGATGGAATTTAACCCTGAAAAGTGTGAGGCGATATACTTTGGAAGGAGTAATTTGACAAGGAAGTACTCAATGAACGGCATGACACTAGGAAGTTCTGAGGAACAAAGGGACCTTGGCATGTGTGTCCGTAGATCTCTGAAGTCAGAGGGGCACATTAGTGGGTTAGTGAAAAAGGCACATGGGACATTTGCCTTTATCAATCGAGGCATAGATTACAAAAGTAGGAAGGTCATGTTGGGGTTGTGTAGAACCTTGGTGAGGCCACATCTGGAGTACTGGGTGCAGTTCTGGTCGCCACATAGGAAGCATGTGATTGCACTGGAGGGGGTGCAGAGGAGATTCACTAGGGTATTGCCTGGGATGAAACATTTAAATTATGAAGAGAGGTTGGATAGACTTGGGTTGTTTTTGTTGGAGCAGAGAAGACTGAGGGGCAATCTGATTGAGGTGTACAAGATTATGAGGGGCATGCACAGGGTGGATAGGGAGCAGTTGTTCCCCTTAGTTGAAGGGTCAGTCACAAGGGGCATAAGTTCAGGGTGAGGGGCAGGAAGTTTAGGGGGGATGTGAGGAAAACTTTTTTTTACCCAGAGGGTGGTGACAGTCTGGAATGCACTGCCTGGAAGGGTGGTGGAGGTGGGTTGCCTCACATCTTTTAAAAAGTACCTGGATGAGCACTTGGCACGTCATAACATTCAAGGCTATGGGCCAAGTGCTGGTAGATGGGATTAGGTAGGTAGGTCAGGTGCTTCTCGTGTCGGTGCAGACTCAATGGGCCGAAGGGCTTCTTGTGCACTGTGATTCTGCGAAACTGTGATTCTGTGTATATGGACATATCAACGTCCAGAATGGGAGTGTTTCATTTTCCAGTACTAACCATCCTCTGCATGAGAAAAGAAAAAAAATCACACTTCTTGCTTTGTACTGTGACCCTGTTTTGTGACATAGACTAGAAGAAGAGAAATCTTCAAGAGCAGATGCTATGGTGGAAAAGACAAATTGGGACTTTGATGGATACGAGCCTGTATGAGCTTCGTGTGTTCGTATTAGCTTTTAACCTGCCGTAGGGAGGAGCAGAGTGAGGCTCAAGTTAGCAGCTCCAGAGTTCATTTTGCACCAGTTTTACGTTTTAAGTTTTTAACAGTTATGCAAAGTTGGTTTGGAGAGGGGGTAGCTAGAATGTTGGGATCTGGATCTACCACATTTCTGCTCTGCTTTATGGCAGAGAGAGATCCCGATCAATTTAGGAGAGGCAAATTTTGCCACCGGCATCCTCTTCCCCATTTAACCAGCTTGGGAGCACGTCTGAATTCTGATGATGGAGCAGTGACCCTGGAACTTGGGGACTTTATCACGTAACTTGATCTGTCTCAATTCCCAACTTTCTCTTTTGTCCAGAAGTTGTGCAATACTGGCCATTGTTTTAGTTTGAGAGCAGTTTTGGAACCATACCATATTGCCATGCGTGCTTCTAATCCTGAAATTTAATTGATATGCTGCCTCTGGATTTTAGCCATCTTGTAATTATAGCTACATAATTATAATTTAGTCTTGCACAAGAAGACTTGTACAAATTATTAATTTCCGATTTATCCCTGAAAAATCATATTTGTTTAGTTTCTCCTTTTGGCTTTTGGTCCTCATCTCAGTAACCTCTGTTTCAAACAATTTTACTTCTTTCTGATCTGCATTAATGTAAATAAGTAATGAAATGTCGGTTGAATGAGGGCTAAGGATCTATTCTCCTATTCATGTGATAATTATAATGCTACTTATGCAGACTTATGAAACAAATTGACTGCTGCATTTGCTTATGAAAGTGACTAACTGTATATCATTGACTCAAGTGCTTTGGCATCGAATTGAACCTGTTTTGCCCGTCAAGGGGCTGAATGGCCTATTCCCATCCCTGTGTTAGATCATATGCTTTTCTTAAGTGCAGCCTGAATCCAGTGTTCGAACCCAGTCCAACACGACAGTAAAATCGAATGAAACACTCTGGAGGAGGGAGAATTGCTTCTGCTACACTCCAGGGTTGGTTTAGTCTTTCACGCCTGATTGACGATATGTCTAATATCAGCAAAATGGGTTTGGCTTTGCAAAGCTGAGAAGCTAAGAGCGTGGCATTGTTTGATAGCAGTATTTTTTGTCTGCTCACCAATTCATAAGTTGAGCCAGTAATCTTAGTTTTGGTCTCTTCCTTCTCTCTCTGAATTTTAGCTATAATTTGAGAAGTTTAGTCCTAACTTTTAGTTGACAAGTAGGATTTGCTGCCATCGAAGAAAACAATACATGATTGTCGAGGGTAAGGTTTGATATGGATTTTTGCTTGATGTATGTTTTGAGATAAAAGAGTGTAACAGAATACAGGTAGTGTATCCCCGAAACTCTTGGGACCGATTTTCATTTTGGATAATTTTGGTTTTTGAAGACCGCACATAAACTTACATTACAGTAGCCTAAGCCTTGGCTAGCTATAGTCTAAAGCAATAAAATGGCTAGAAAAATAAGATGTATCACTGAATAATAAATAGTTTCTTTTTGACATTTTCACAACCGAAATCATAAGGTAAACGGTGCCAACAACTAGACTTCTGTGCTAAAGGTGAATGAAGTTCAAAAAAAAGTGCGGTTTTTGGATGTGTTCAGTTTTCAGATTTATAGATGAATGACACGCAACCTGTATTCCCTTGGGAAATTAATCGTCAGGGTGCAGTTCATGATAAGACCGTCAGGCACTAATTTATTATCTTTCAACAGCATCTTCAAAACGATTGGCTTTTGGACTTGCAGCAATGTATGAATATATAGTGGGATTTTATTTGGTATCTGAATTTTCCTGCGAGCACAAGAATAGAATACGATTTGCATACTACTGCAAATCTAGAATTACATTTTTGAATTATTTTCCTCCCGGCTAAAGCCAAGATTAAAATCAAGCTATATCTAAAATTTGAGGACAGATTTCTGGGCTAATGTATTGTCCAAATGGCTTCTGAAAGCTTTGGCTAAAATCACTCCAAAACTTGCAATCCCAGAGGTCAGACTGAAACTGAAGTTTAAAATGATACCTAGGATTTCCTCAGCGAACATCTTGCATGTTCCAACAGTATGGGCTCAGGCCCAGGATTTGTTTCTTCGGCATTGATGTCTGTTTCAAGGTGGGGAGTCCAAATGTTCCAAATGTGGCCTCACCAGCAGTTTATAGATGCAGTAATAACTGGTTGTGACTTGCAGAGAAATGTCGTGTAAGTTGAAAGTAGCTTCACATCACTTAGTCACTTTCAGTATTGTGTCTCACTTTTTTTTAGTATAATTGTCAATTTACTGCACGAGTCATCGCTTGTCCTGTAGCGGTGATAGATGTTAAGAAGACTTGTACAATAATCAGTATGATAAAAAGCTGCTATGGTGAAGAGTGAGTTACTGAAATGCAATGTGACACAGCAGGAGTTCCATGTTGTATCGTAACTCCTGCAAGAAATGAGACGGTACAGTTGAGGTCCATTATTGAAAGCATGCAAAAGTTACCATGGGTGGAATTTTCCGGTCCCGCTGAAGTTGAGCGACTTTAGAACGGGCACGCCGCACCTTATGGTCCTGCCCCCACTGCGAAGGGATCATAAACTTCCGCCCCATGTGCGCACATCACTTAAACCAGACCCCACATCGTTAGAAACTGCAAAACGGGATTTTTTAAGTAAGACCAGGAGCTTTAAATGAGGTACTGTAAATATTTACCCCGCTGCTGATCAAACTGTGTTGATCTAACTCCGTGAAGCCTTGGTTATCAATTGGGATCGTTATCAGATTCTCTGAAGAAAGTGGTCTCCAATTGGGAAAGAGCAGGGGAGAGACTAATTGGACAGCTCTTTCCAAGAGCCAGCACAGGCATCATGGGTTGAATGGCCTCCACCTGTCCCTCATCATTGTATTCAATTAGTCCTACTCCCTTGCTCTTCCCCCTGTAAATTTAAAAGGGGCTGTATCTGAAGCCGGTGAGTTGAGTATAAACAATAGATTAACATGCAGAAAGCTTTACTTAATTACCTTTTGAAATTCATGATAAATTTGAGTTCCTTTTGCTTGGAACCTTTACGTTGGTTTATTTAGTATGGAAAGTATGTCCTTGTTGGAATTTGTTGGCCATGTGGCATTTCTACTTTCTCTGCTTAGGAAAGGAGGATTTTCTGTTTCTCTAGCTTGCCAGAGTTTAAAAGTAGCTGTTCTTAGCCCATTGCCAAATACTTTCCAGCCTTGATCAGACCTTTTTACATTCAGTCTTGAGTATTGAGAGAACTTCTGCATTCACAAGACGCAGCTAATTCCCTGTTGTGGCCTGGCTGTCCCTTGCCAGTGTCGCGCATCAGTATTAGCTCATCAAATATCCTTGTGAAACCTGTTTTGATGCCTGGTGAGGACCTTCACGGAGAAGCAAGGAATGACTGAATTGTAAAGCTAAAGCCAAATGGCCCACAATGAGGTGTTTTATCATAGCGCAGACGGAATAACTTTCTGTTGCTCTGCCTTGTGTTCTTCGTGTGTTAGTGAGTTAACATGCAGCTCCAGAGCGAACAGTCACTTGATCGTGTTGGAGGATGTGATGAAAGAAATCACTATCCAGTTAATTTTTTTTTTTTAAAAATCTGTTATTTGGTGTAATTGCATCCTTAACTAAGTGCCGCCAGAAGTCCATAGGCCATTATAGGTTGGAGGGAGGGTTAAGCAAAGGCTGCAAATCATAGTGTAGTGCTGTGAAGAATCAACACAAGACAAAAATCTTTTCTCCATTCCTACCAAGAACCTGGGGGAGAACCAGAGAACCTAGATTTGAGATAATTGGCAAAATAAGCAGTGGGAGATGAAGAGAATTTATTTATACAGAGTGACGAGTTGTTAATGATCCGTTATGTGATACTTGAAAGGAAGATGGAAGCAGATTCAGTAGTAACTTTCAAATGGAAATTTGATCTGTGCTTGAAAAGGGAAATTTTGCAGGGCTACATGCTAACAGTGGGGGAATGGGCCTAATTGAATAGCACTTCCAAAGGTCCAGCCCAGGGACAACAGACTGAATTGCTGCATCATGTGCTGTGCGATTACAGGAGTTGAGGGCAAGGGACACAAGCAAGAAAGTGGAGTTGAGGCCAAGGTCAGATTAGCCATGATCTTATCGATTGGCAGAACAGAGTGGAGGGGCCAAATGGCCTACTCCTCCAATTGCTTATGCTCTGATGGGATTCAGAACCTTGCACTTACAAATGGCGCCTTAAGTTTTTTATTCTGGAAACTGTTGTAGTGCTAACCATGACCTACCTAAAATGAGATCAATAGTTTTAAGGTCTATTCCGGTAAACAAAACCAGTGATGTGCAGCAAAACCAAATATTTCCTTTTTTTTTAAATAGCACTTTAATGTAGAAACATATCCCAAGGTGTAATTAAAATAAGGAGGAGACAGAAAGCCAAAGAAGGAACAGTTTGGAGGTTGACCAGAGTTGGTGGCAGAGAGACTGAGTGGTTACAGGTGGAATTTGATGCGAGGCCAAGGCAGATGAATGCCCGCCCACCAATGGTGGATGAACTGATCAGCCATGTGTGAGGGGCCAGAGTCCAAGCAATGGAAAGTTCTGGTAGGGGTAGTAGGGAAGTGCTCGTCAAGCAGGGAAAGTTGACAGACGGGAAATGTCTGTGCTAAGAAGGCATTTCGGCATGGAGGTGAACATTTTAAAATTAGTGTTGCACTTAGGGAGCCAATGTAGGTTTGCAGGTCAGATATGAGGGCTGTGTGGAATTTGGTGTGGAATAGGCTACCAGAGGGGTTTTGGATGAGTTCAAGTTTGTCAAGAGACCAGCTAGCTGAGGTTTGGAAGTGCAATAATTTAAGATTGTGGCAACAGTATAGCTGGGTATCCAATTATGTGTTGTAAAGATTTAAAATCATAGACTCATACGGCATAGAAAGAGGTCATTTTACCACTGCCATCTCTTAGAAAGATCGATCCAATTAATCCCAAATCTGATTTTTCTCCATAGCCCTGCAAACCTTTACTTTTCAGGTATGTATCCAATTTGCTTTTCAGAGTTACTATTAAATCCACTTGTTGAAAAGTCAGATTGAGGCCCCATCTGTCCCCTCAGGAGGTTTAATGTTCCCATGCACTATGTCGATAAAGAGCAGGGGAGTTCTCCCAGATTTGTCCTGGCCAATATTTATCCCTCAATCAACATCACTCAAACAAATGATCTGATCACTATTATAACAAACACTGCAAGCCCTCAGAAACAGCAATTGGCTGCCTCGTTTCCTACAGTGACATTTGAAAAAGTACTTTACTTGCTACAAAGTGCTTTGGGATGCTCTGAGGTTCTGAAAGACACTATATATTAATTAGTCTGTCTTTTCCACCACTATCAGGCAGCGCTTTACATTTGACCAGGATTGACATCAGTCAGAGCTTGGGCTGGTATTTGCTAATACAAATACTTTTGTACACATGTGTTTTTGTTTCTAGTTGACTTGCTGTTATTTGAAGAAAAAAATGTATGTTTGACAAAAAGATCTTATATACTGAATACCCCTCCATCAATGATTTGTGATAAGAATGCAAGATCAGAAATTGGAGCAGGAGTTGGCCTTCTGGCCCTTGAACCTCCATCACCACTCGGTACGATCATGGCTGGTTTTCTGCCTCAACCCCACGTTCTTGCCTGCTCCCTCTATCCTTTGGTTCGCTGAGTGTCCAGGAATCTCTCAGTTTCAGTCTTGAATGTACTTTGCGACTGAGCATCCACAACCTTCTAGGGCAGCGATGTTGCAGACTTGTTTACACTTTGGTTTGTATGCTGACCCGTACACTCTCTCTTACCGTAGGCTGTAGGCGGGGAAACTTTACAGTCTTCCTCAGAATCAAGCAATGTAAACTTTTCTGGTGATTTCAGTAAAACTGTGGAGTGGAAGGGTGGGGAAGGATAGATTGCCGCAGTGGTTTGAGCAATTACTGAAAACATTAAAAATAAGGAAATTAAAATGCACAGAATTAATTTCTCATCGAACTTTTTGGTGACCTCATTTTTAAAAAAAACCTCACCCACTTGTGCCAGTAAAGTTGTGCTGGTACAGTAAAATTAGTTCCAGCTGCAACTCATTTTATTTATTAATAATGCTGGGTGACAGCGCTTGAATTCTGGCTCAACGAGGGCAAAAACCTCATTTCATTCCCTAACCCAGGTATAGGAATGAACACTTTGATTAAAAGGCTGCTTCTTTTGTGCACCGTCTATGTGTACTTTTGTTTTCATGCATCAACAATTCTAAATTAAGATGTGCACCGCTAAATTCACAAGCAGATTTATTTTGCATTTTAAAAAGCACATCCTGATGTTATTTCGTTCTTTGAATTATAGGAATCTGTGGCTCTGTCCCACAGCGTGGAGAAAGAAGGACTCACCAGTCCCCTAGCCCACCACCACTTTTGAACGAGTTCCTACAACTTAGTTTGCAGAGTCAACTGCTCCCAAGTAAAAACAGTTGACTTCATTTCTTTGTGAAATGATATCCAAGTTGCAGTACAGACAGAATTTCTTGAAGGAAATGTGGAAAAAATTTAACTTTCTTTATGAATAAGAGTGTGGGGTATTCGTGTTTCCATGTTGTACACAATGGTTGATTAGAAACTGGCAGAATAGCTATTGTGAATGGTTTTGTTTTGCTTTCTGTAGTTTGGAGGGAAGGGGGCCGGGGGGGAGATGTATTATGGAAAAGCTTTTTTTTTGCAAGACCAGCTAAGTTTTGCATTGAGTGAGATATGTTCCATTTAAATTTTGTGACAATGAAGTCTGAATTGTGTGCACCAGAGCTTGCAGCCCTTCCTCTACTCAGCTATAAAGGTCTTAAAATTCACCTTGAGGTCATTGATTTGAAACGTTAACTCTGTTCCTCTCTCCACAGATGATGTCAGACCTGTTGAGTATTTCCAGCACTTTCTGCTTTTATGTCTCAAACTCACCTTGTAGAAATCAAATGTTTGCAGAACAAGGCATCAAAATCAGCTTTATTTTGAATCTTCCTTCATGCTTTTTGGTGAGATTCAGACCAGAGAGATTGATCTACTGAATTTTTAAAAATTAATTTAGTAAGATTAACAAGTAACTAGATGGAAATACAGTACCAGGAAAGGGCATTAGCGTGAATGGCACTGAAATAGGAGGAGGTCATTCAGCCCCATGAGCCAGTTGTATCATTCAGGTAGATGATGGCTGATCTATCTCAGCTCCATTTACCTACCTTTTTTCTATATGTTCCTTGATCCGTTTACCCAGCAGAAATCTTAGCAATATCAATTTTGAAAATATCCACAGCCTTTTGGGAGATTGAGTTTGAGATTTTCACCACCCTTTGCGTGGAAAAAGTGCATAGTCTTGACACAGTTGATGTCTGAGGGCAGATGTGTGAATAGTGTCAGGAGCTTAAATGTGGAGGATTTTGACTGTGGACCCATCCCTTCATTTTAGCACATGAAATGTTGTGCTATATCCATTGTGCCATTTCTAATCTAATTTATTTCCCACATTATTACTTAATGATTTTCTTCGACTCCCCACCACCACCCCCTTGCCAAATGTGTGCTTCATCAAGTAGCCAATGGCTCTAAAACATACAAAATTCTGGGTATGCTTCATCAGATGGTTTAGACCCAAAAGCATTATTCATCCATTCCAGATGCTAACTGACCTACTCTATATTTTCAACGAGTTCTCTCTTTTTTTGTATCACAATCATGTGTGGTGTTTATTTTTACTCAACAGTTAAATGTCACCTGTTTGAACCAAAAATGCCACATTCTCGGTTACAAAGGTGCAAAGCTATCTCGTTATGCCCCCAGAATTATCTCCTGCCTGGGAATAAACAGCGATCCTGTTAATGCAGTGTTATTTGCAAAGCGAAGTGTATTTGTAAGAGCGCCTCTGTCCATCTGCCAGTGCTGGTTCCTCAGATATGGTTAACTGAGGAACTGTGAAACCGTCACAGCTGCTAGACATCTTGTAGTCTTATTAAAGGCACCAGTCCCAAGATATTACAGTGCTATTTAAACATAAAGCATTTGCACAGGCATTCTGCTGTTGCAAACTCATATAATCTGAATGTTTGATGCTTGGCCTGTTGAGATGCTTTTTGATACTCGCAAAATGGGAGAGGGGGTGGGGAGTGTTTCTGGCTTGGTGGTACAGCAGCTGTTGCATGGTCTCTGCTTGATAGTGGGTCTTGTTTCTGAACCACCTCAAGAAGCCCCCGATTTATTTTCTCACAAATGAGTGGAATTTCACTACTGCATTCATTTTTTTTCTTTCCAGATCAAGTAATGCATTCAATCTTTTCAGACCTCCCTGCACCTTCTCCACTTGACATATGTGGAGTTTCTGCTTCTATAAGAGGGCAAGAATTTAATTTGTGAGTGTCGCAGCTGTTAATTTCAACTAGAATTGCATATACGTAAGTCAAATCTCTACTGGTTGTTTAAATCCTTGAACTTGTCCCCAAATTATTTCGCTGCAAGGTATATTTTCCTCCATGTGCAGGCGATGATGAAATGTCAACAAGGATAGACCAGGAAAATTTAATTCTCGTTACATGGCTATTTTAACATGGGTGAAATTCGAGAGCAGAAGACGATGCTCTGACTCCAACCCTGCTGAGAGTATAGCAGGGTAATCTCTGTAATCCCCTTGATTGAGGTGCTTTCACTACCATTTCAAGGTGGTCAAGTTAACTGTATGGGTGAGAGCTGACCACCTATCAACATTTTCAGAGGTCAGAACCAAAGATGGATTCCTGACCCCTGTTGGTGAAACCTGCCTCCCCCACCCCCTGCCCTGTGTTGTCTTACTGGAGGCAGCCAATTAAGAGGCCACTTGGGCTGGGCCTTTGGAAGCATTGTCCTGCCGGCAGCCCCTCCCCAACCCCCGTGGAGGGGGTGAGCGCTGCCTTGGCAGGCTGGAGAACACGAGGGCCTTTCCAGATGGAAGCGCGGCATGAAGATTTTTGGAACAGTTTAAAATTATTCATGGCCGCAGCTGCCAGACCGACGTTATCGGTGGGGGGGGGGGGGGGAGTCCCTCCTCGGGATGGCCTGTGGTCGCAGCTGTGGCCCTGCTTGTGAGGTGGATGGTGGGGGGGGGAATAAATCAAGAAGGCTTTCCTGGCCCAGTACCTGCTGGGCTTTGCCTGCGACTTGGGGCCCGTCTGCCGCTGGTAAGACCCTAATGGCTGCATCTCCAGTCTGGCCCCAAGTAGCCAGTTAATTGGCAATATTGGCTACCAAAGCTGCCTTTGTGCGGTTGGTGAGATTCCACCCTACATTTTTATCTCATGTTATAACTGTTACTTAGGAGATTATTTAAATTAGCAGATTTAAATAATTGGGGAGAGTTTGCGATGCAAATTCTACATGGTCCGATATGGAGAGTGATGAATTAAATGACCTTTGCTTGTTTCATCATTTGGTTTGACTTGGTTCCGTTGTGGCCACTTTTTTGCCTCTGGGTAGGGAGGGGAAACGGGTGACACTGGGTTGTAAATTGTTGCAATGTGAAAACAGCAACCACTTGCCCCTTATGCAACAGAAATCTCTGAGGGCTTAATAAATCAGAGAAAAAGTTGATACCAAGAAAACTGAGGTGATTTGGTACAGATGGCCGGGCCAAGAAAGAGAGAGAGCCTTTGAAAAGCTGATTAGTGAGGGTCTTGTGGCTGAATGATTGGTCTGAGGTAGAACCATGAATGTTTTAGGTAAGGTTGTGTTATTTGGATGTTCAGCTCCGTGAAGTTGTGCAGCATTAACAATGATTTATCCAACAGTTCTTGAACTATTTAATGTATTAATTTTGAGGGGAGGTGATCTATGTCAGTGTGTCCTGTTGTGGTTTCTTTGAATGGAGATAACCAGTACAGTGGTTTCCTGGTGTTTTTAACCATTGCCTGGTCATTGCTTGCTCTCCAGTGTTTAGCATGGCTTGCCTGGCTTTCCACTGTGATGCAATTCATTACACAAGAATGACCCCACACCTGTATTAGCAACTACCTTACCTGTCCAATAAAAAGGGGGTCAACTAATTGTTAGTCATAATTGGAACGTATCATAGACACAGTTTAAAGGACGCAGAAAAGGGTTGTTAGCAGTTACATGATTTGCATTGGCAATTAGAATTGTTGCTGAAATGAGTTAACCATCCGCGTATTACAGTTATATCTCCAGTTGGCAGATAGTGATTGTAATAAATTCTCATCGAGTCAGCACAATGTAGAAGTTATGACATGCACATCACATTGTTCACCTCTGTCCTCGTTCGATGTCCTATTTGAATTTAGTATGAGAGTGTGATTTGTTTTTCTCAGTTATGAAAGCTCCCTTCAATTTTGATTTCACATTTTTCTTTAACCATGAACCCTTAGCCAAACAATACACCTTGATGTGTGAGATATTTTAAAGTTAATGTTGAAGTATGACTTAGTGCCAGTAGGAGCAGACTAAATCATGGAAGCATTTGGTAAGTGCTTTTGATGTTGATCTTGTACAGTGGTTAATAGAAAATGTTGTGATCTTTCCGATAAGGTCCCTCCCTCTTCACAATTAACTTGAGATGCTCAGTTTAAAATATTGTTGTTAATTTCCTCCTTAAATTTCCTCCAGTGGTGTCTGCAAAATTAAGCAAAATCTTGTGATCTTATCAAGGCATGTTTTACTCATTTCCTGTCACCTCCCTGGTTCTTCTTGCAAATTACTTGCATTTTTTTTATATAAGAGCTAAACTGTTTCTTTTACATTTTTGATATTGCAGAAATGAGCTGTGTTTGTTGCCAAATTTTACAGTTAACATTCTTCCACTGATTTGAGGCAACGGCTTTGCTTGACATGCAGTATTAAGTTAGATATGTCCCCTATACTTTGTTCAGTTGCAGTGAGCCCTTGGCTGTTTGTCGTATTCACTCCTTTCATCAGAGAACGCCAGTGCGGAGGGCAGGAGAATGCGTGTTGCCTGATTCTGGATGCGCTCGCATGCTGACCTGCACGAGCCTTCCGTTCTAATAGGCAATCACATAAGCAGCACTGCTTGTAGAGTCATCAAAGATTTAGCTGAAAAGGAGACCACTTAGTTTAGCCCGATTCTGACAGTGTTCAGACCACACAAGGTGGATGGCCCTTGATGAGCCTATCTCTTTCACATTGGGAGTACCTCTGAATGGCGCCTAGTCATGAGTTCATTACATGAGGCTCTGCGTTGCGCAGACTGCTGTTAATCGTTAAAGGTTTGGAGGAAGGCATTCATAAATACACCTGTTCATTTGGAGATAACATCAAAATGTGCACAATGCTTAGTAAGTCATACAAAGTGAATTGGTTGCAGAGCAGCTTGGTACAGTTGGAAAAATGAATGCACATCTGCCAGGTGTACTCCAGTGTGCTTGGCTAGCAGTGTAATAATTTGGGATTGGAAATTTACTGGCATGTTTGAACCGTGCAAGAATACCCATTAACTGAATTGATCAAGAAAAGGATGCGAACATAATGATT
The DNA here is from genome assembly GCF_017639515.1 of Carcharodon carcharias. Classification (NCBI taxonomy): domain Eukaryota; kingdom Metazoa; phylum Chordata; class Chondrichthyes; order Lamniformes; family Lamnidae; genus Carcharodon; species Carcharodon carcharias. The sequence goes on from NC_054479.1 coordinate 132,939,853, forward strand.
TTTATTCATTTCTGGGACATGGTCGACGCTGGCATCTATTCCTAATGTCCAGTTGCTTAAAAGGTGGTATTAGGTTGCTTTCTTGGACTGCTAAAGCAGTATGATACAGCAAGTGACATGCCTGGACTCTTTTGTGGGATGCTGTGTCAACCATGTCGGTGTTTGACTGCATTCACACATAGGTCAAGATGTCAAATATCCTTCCTTAAAAAAGAAAGTGAACTATTTGGTTCTTTACGTCATGTTAACTTTTACCAGCCTTCTCTTAGTCGTATCCCTCCTCCCTGGGCTTCAGCTTCTAATCTTGTCTCTTCCTCTAAACTGACAATCCTGGTCCTTACTCTTTTTAAAAAACAGTTGGAAGTTTTAGTTCATAACCAGCCTATCTTGCAATTAAATGATGTTCTGTTTAAAATTGCCAAGTGTTCATAAAATCGCTGAAGAAGGCTACTCGAGTCTTTGTGCCTGTGTGCCGTTTGAAAGAGCCATCCAATCAGCCTCGTGCTCTTTTTCCCAGTAGTCCAGCATTTTTTTTTCTCTGTGTCAGGTGTTTTTCCAAGTTGTTTTTGAAATTTGCTATTGCATCTGCCTCCCCTACCCCTTCAGGCAGGGCACTCCACCTCATAACAAGACACCAAATAAATTTGTTACTTCATGCCGTCTTTGATTATTTTGCCAGTAACATTAAATGTATGTCCTTTGGCTGCTGACCATCTTGCCACTGGAAATTGTTTCTCTTCATTTACTCCAACAAAACCCTTCAAGATTTTGAACATCTCTATCAACCTCCTTGACTCTTAAGGAGAACAGCCCCATACAAGCATTCTGGATTAAGTCACCTCTGCAGTTCATATCTCTTGTTTCTTAACTCCTCTTCTAACTTTGGCTGTAAACCTAATTATGATTGCTAAGTTCTCTTAACACCTTTTAGATTGTTTACTTATTTTTGGTTCCTTACATTGGGTTGGGTTGAACATTCTATCTGTCTTTGCCATATAGTAAAACAACTTCCGGAATAGTCCTGAATGAACCCTTCACTATTTTGATGAATGCCACTGATGTCATAGAGTTGTGTCTGGTTAATTCAGCTATTTTTGCAGTCCTGCTGCACTTGTACTACTACTGCAAGACTTTTTGAATTCCTTTGCATTGTAGACCAGATTTGCAAAGTTTGTTTTAGGATTAGGGGGAGAGATCCCTGTTGACATTAAGAAAGTGCAAGCTTTTCTTTAGAAATGTAGTTATTTGGTCAAATTTCAGATTTCTGATTCCAGTGTAGGAACTGCAATGCTGATGGGCAACCTAAGATAGTGAGTGGGCAGCATGAGTGGCTCTGCTTCATCTCCATGGGCCGCAAGATTGAAATCGGGCGTGTGCACTAACCATGACCCCATGAATGAGGATTTGCGGGGTGTGCCGATTGAACCGTAGCAGTGTTTTGATTAGACGCAGAGGGAACGCATGGCTCTCACAGTCGATGTGTGCAATCAGCACACACCTCACTTCACAGCGCCCTTGCTTTGCACATGTATCACTTCAGTAATACCGGGAGGAATAAAACGATGCGGACGGAAACCAGTGGGGTCCGGCAACCCTGCGCGTGGGCAATGGCCAACAAAATGTCTTGTGGGCCGCACTCAGATCCCTGTTGGGCTGCAGGTTGCCCAGCACTGATCTATGGGCTGACAGTACCGTATAATAAGTGTTGCATTACTGGCGTTACTGTTAAGCTGAGGCCCTGACAAGTTGAATAGGATTGAAAAGAGTATTCCTGATGTTTGGCTAGCATTTATCTCCTTAACCAATACCAGCAAAAGCCAGTTGAATTAGTTAATTAATCCCACTGTTCGTGAGGCTTTGCTGAGCATAAATTGGCTGCTGTATTTGCCTAAACCACAGTGGCTGCCCTTTGACACCAGGCACTTTCAGGTATCCCGAGGGTGTCACAGTTGCTCTATAAAATGCAAGTTTGTTTATTCTTGGCTATTAAGTTCTGTGATACTGTTTCTGAAACACAATTGCGTTTATTTAGAATTTGCTCACTGGTGTGGTTTTGTTAAATTTCCTTGCTGGGAAACTGAAAATCAGCATTAATTTTACCTAAATTAGCTCCCTGTAGGGTTTTATCTTTACCCCTCCTTGATATGTGATTATCCTGTGCGGAGCTGTTGAGTAGACCTTGCTGACTACCACAGGCTTGGCTACAGTGACCCGGTAGGAGCTGTTTGCACCAATTCAGTCAAACTGCTTTACGTTTACTCACCGGTAGTTTGTTAAATAATATTTACAGTCAATAACCAAGGCAGTAAACAACCCGCAACAATCAAAAAACGCTCATTCTGATTTTCATCTTGGCATTTTACCAACTAATGCACACCATATTGGGGTTACCTGCCCAATTACTATCTGTTGATCATTTTTATTTGCTGGTAAGAAATGTAATTTTCCACTGATGGATTCCTGATTTGCCGTGTGTAACTAGTGACTAACAGATTGGACATCTCCGATCCACAGCACAACCACAATCCTCCTAAACAAAGCAGAACACTACAATCCTGCAATTTTTGGAAGCTCAAGGGTATATTTGTGATGTTGTGGTAAATTAGGGGAGGTCCCCATCAGGCATGAGTGGAAAATCCTTTTCTTCCCCTTTTGTCTTTTCTTGAAATAACAGCACGGTTACAAGAGAAGTGAGCAATTTGTGAAATTTACAAACTACACGGTGTTAAAAATGTGGTTGGATTCTCTTGTTAAGGATTTTTTTTTAAGCAAAACGAAAACATGTAATCAAATGCAAGAAAAACAAATGTTATCTTATTGTGAAATAAATCAATGTTGCATTGAGATTTCCGAACCGTTTTATTGCTGCAAATGACTCAACCCATGTAGGAAATCTATTTCTACACGAGCAGGTTTATGAGCATGTTGGGATGAGGTGCGCCTGTTTGTAGGAGTGGAGTTGCAAGCCCGAGAGTTGAGAGGAGCATCATAAAAAGCTTAATATCACAAAATCAACAATCCCCCCCCCCCACCCAACTATTCAGGAGCAGCATCAGAATGCAGTCACTTTCTATTAAAGACAGCAGTGAGGGAGATGCATACATTCGAAATGTAGAATAGATTCCCAGGTAACTGCAGATGCCGGACACAAATTTGTAGCTGGGACAGTTGTTTGAGAGCAATCTTTTGATGTACAATGATGGAACTGATTAACTGTTAACCTTAGTGCTTAATCAGTGAATTCACTCTTTAAAAACAAGAAGTGGATGATCTGGTTAGATCTCGGATTGAGGGTTAAATGAGATTTGGAGGGTAAATTTTGGATGCAGAATTAACGGGCATGTTACTCAGGTCATGACAATATCCGGAGGACGAATTCTTTTGGAAATTTTACACATGATTATTCTCCTTCGCATAGGTCTCAAATTGTTGAAAACCAAGTCTGATCCATATAAACATTGATGTATACAAATTATCCAGCACTGAGTTTCCGGAGCTTAGTGACTGATTTTCCTTTTGGTTTTAACACTTTCCTCTATCAAAAGTGTTAGAGGCCAACGAAAGTCAAATGTGGGACCTTCTGGCCTGTATTACTCCATTCATCATTGAGAGTCAATTGACATCATGAGCTCTCACTTGTTTTAAAAAAGGATTGGTTTACCATTGTGTGCGAAAAAGGCTAGAATGTTTGCAAGACCCGAAAGGAGGATTGAATAAAAGTGTTAAGCTTCCAATTTGATGTGGTTGAAAGTTGCATCTATTTATCTGTATTCTTAGTGGCAGCTTCCTGCCTATAATTGCCAGGGAATTTTTTTATTCATTTATGGGATGTGGGTGTCGCTGGCTGGGCCAGCATTTATTGCCCATCCCTAATTGCCCTTGAGAAGGTGGTGGTGAGCTGTCATTTTGAACCGCTGCAGTCCATGTGGTGTAGATACACCCACAGTGATGTTAGGGAGGGAGTTCCAGGATTTTGATCCAGCAACAGTAAAGGAACAGCGATATATTTCCAAGTCAGTGAGTGGCTTGGAGGGGAACTTGCAGGTGGTGGTTGACTATGGATCAACGTTACTTTTGATGGAGCCTTTTGTGCAGCACATACTTGGAGCGGCTTCACTGTTCATGTCTGATCAGACAAGCAGCAAAATGCATTCTGAAATGTGACGAGTGGTGTTCACTTTGATAAGTGTCAAAAGACGGAACCCACAAAGATCAGAGACGAATTGGGAGGGAGGGCATGGAAATGTTGGAAACCTGAAATGCAGAGCAGGTGAAATCAGTTTGAAAGAGTTGTTAATTGTATAAACTGAGGTTAAGGATATAGAGGTGTAGCACATTCATAAGATGATTTCTTGAGCACATGTAAGGGGCTGTCACCCCTTTGATTATTTTATTTTACTGACAATGTAAAGAGATGGGTTGCAGAATTAGGTTTGTGACATCACACTTTGTGAATAAATCTAAAATAGAGTGAAGATTGACTTCTGGTCGTCTCCTGCACCTTAACAAGCATCTAGTGCGAACCCACTTTTTTTGGGCATTGCATGGCGTCCCAGCTATAACTTGAACTTCAATTTTGACATCTATGAAGTAGATTTCCCCCTGCATTTCTCCACTGTGTATCTCAAAATAGCCAATTGTTGTTCTTGGATATTAACTATAGTTATTCCAATTCTATTATGATTACCCAGGCAACTTTTAACTGGAGCTGGAGTTGTCTGTGGGGAAAATTTGTTCATTAAAGTCAAGAGCGTTAATTTGTCTGGATGTCTGTCTGGTCTGGATGTCTGTCTGGTCTGATGGCTGGATGTCCGTCTGGATGGATGTCCGTCTGGATGGATGTCCGTCTGGATGGATGTCCGTCTGGATGGATGTCCGTCTGGATGGATGTCCGTCTGGATGGATGTCCGTCTGGATGGATGTCTGGATGGATGTCCGTCTGTCTGGACGTCTGTCTGGTGCTGCACATTTTAAGCACTTGATTTCAAAACCAAATGCTGCCAGTTCAAGTACCAGGACTATTGGTTTTGTTGTGCTTGTTAATTTTATGGAACGCCACAGGCCCTCAAGGTGCCAGAAGACATGCTGTTTGGTCATTGTAAGTAACATTGGTAATTAGAAGTTGGAGAGAATGCTCCCACTCTAGTGTCTCAGTGCAGTGTACCACATATTGACATGACATAGGGTCATGCTTTCACTTGTGTACACATTGAAAACCTCTCCAGTCGGCAAGGAGAAATAGAGGCGAAATGTCACCATTCGTATATTGTGGAAATGAATGTTGCGCACACGCCTGCATATAGTTCAGACATATTCTTGTGAAATATTTTCACGTTTTATTGAAGGCAACCTTTTGGGGGGAAAAGATGTGTGATCAGAGATGGGGATTTGGATTGCTGAGAAGAGTGATGCAGCAAAATCATGGATTGTGATAAGGGGCGAATTTTATCCTTCAACGGTGGATCATGCTTAATTTCCATAGAATTTTGTCCATCAAGCTAATGGTGTCTTCAGATTATTCTTGGTGTGGGGTATAAGGAGACCTAAAGCCTTACATGAAAGCTTAATATTATTACCCCCACTGTTAAAGGTGAGGAGATGTTTTTGCCCCTGTTTTAGTCTGTTTCTATGTATAATATCTATCAAAAACCAACAGATGGATTCCAACAAAACTTGGTACACCGAAAGGGGATGGCCCAAGGAAGAACTGATTAGTTTTTGGCAAAGCTCCGGATCCTGGAATTTTTTTTTTTAAACTTTATACATTAACATTGGAGATGGGGCAAATTGACTTTTTCTTTCAGAAGGTTGTAGGTTGTTTGATTTAGAGTGTTGTTGATTATTTTAGAATGTTGTGGATTGTCTCAACTCCTGTGGTGGAATTTGTCACAGCTATCAAGATGTGAGCAAAGTTTTCTGAGCAGGTTGTTGGATGTAGATTGGCCTGAAGTGGCCTGAGTGAGATGGAAGGCTCTCAATAAACTTTCTTTTTTCAATTTTGTAGTTACAGAGCATCAACCAGGCAGGAAAACCCTCAAGGAAGAGCTGCATAATTGTAATAACTGTGAGTTAACACAGTGTGATGAAGGTTTGAGCTCTACTGAGTGTACCACCCCCCCCGCCTCAATTATGTATTTTGTGTTTTGGTGCAGGAGTGTAGAGTATTGAGGTATGAACAAAGGAAGTGGTGGTGTAGCTCTATATGTCTGGGATACTACTGAGGTGAATTGATTTCTGTGTGAGGTGGACAGCGATACAGTTAACTACTATTGTTAGACAGTTAATGTAGAAAAGTAGATGGTATGTTGTCCAATAAACTGGCTCTTTTGAGAATTCAGGGATTCGCTACACATTGAACAGGACTTAAGAGGTACTCTCAAGAACATCGCTTTCCTGAATTTCTTTTTTAATTCCAGCCATCTGTTGGCAAATAGGAGTTGCACACTTGGGTTGGCTATGATTGGCTACTCTGCATATGCAGTGTAATTGTGTCATGACATCATCAATCACTAAAATCACAATATTCTTAAGATGTAGAGGAAGGGAATGAGGCGGGGGGGAGATATATGTGAGGATGTAATCAAGGTGGAGTGCCTAGATCCCTGCTATCTCTTCTATAATGCTTTTCCTAGGCACAGTTAGACCAGTATTACCTGGAAAAACTCAGCAGGTCTGGCAGCATCGGCGGAGAAGAAAAGAGTTGACGTTTCGACTCTTTTCTTCTCCGCCGATGCTGCCAGACCTGCTGAGTTTTTCCAGGTAATTCTGTTTTTGTTTTGGATTTCCAGCATCCGCAGTTTTTTTTTGTTTTTATTTTTTTGTTGTTCTTTTTTTGTTTTTATACAGTTAGACCAGTGACTGGTATAAAGACTAGAGGAGTAGCTAATATTTCTAGAAATCTATAACAAAATCATTCCAGTCAGTACCCCTGCAAGACTGGGTTGGAGGAATTGTCTGCTGACAATTAATATTGGAAAGGTTCAAGTGTCCCCAAGCAAGACTGATAGTTTGAGAGATCCTTTTGCCAGTATTTTGTTTGCTCATTATTGACTGAATGCTCTCCCAGTAGGGGAAAAACCTTCTTAGTTCAAGTGTGACGACCTTGAGCAGGGATTTGCAAGAGTTATGCTTAGTGGTGTACATACGTAGATCTACTGCTGGAGTTAAACCAGCTACAATCACACCTTTCCTCAGCATAGGCACTTGGGAAGATTCCTGCTCCTTTGCCCTCACAGGACACCCTCTGCTTACAAAGTTAGTTGATGTGTTCATCTGGAGCCAAGTGATAACACTTCCAGGCCTCCGTAACAGCTTTATTACACTGGTTACCATCATCTGGCAAGGCTGATTGATGAGTGATCAGTAGTGTCCTGAAGCCCTGTAGATTTTCATGCCTTAAGTATTGGGTCACCAGGTTTACTGCCAAGCGCTGGTTCAGTACCATTCTCCACACCCCCCCGCCCCGGGCCCAGGATTGTTCCTGAACTTACTCTGTGGACCTAGTCACTAGTCAATGATTACACAGCTGGTGAGCTTATACTTAAGAACAATGCAGGAGTTTTTTACACCGGCCATGTTTTGTTACAGTAAGGATACATACGCTTGTATCGTGCAATGCAAAATCACTACGATGCCTTCGTAAGATTTAGTAATGTTCAGACACGGGGAAGTATTCTGTGACTAATTTTCAAGCTTCAAGCATTCCCATGAAGGCTGTGCCAGAATTATTGCACCAGCTGTGTATGTGCCAGTGTCAAAAATTAATTGTTTTTGTACTTTTGTATCCATTTTATGTAAGTGCAGCTATACTTAGCATCTGACTTCAGATGAGTAACCATGGTATAAGGCGCGAATGGATGTAATGAGTGAGTGAGTGTGTCACAACTCGCTGGAGTGTGCTGTCTCCATCCTGTTGTTTTTCTACTTGTGTAAGCATCCAGCTTTATAAGGGTAAGAGGATTAAGAGATGTGGGATGATTCATTGCTCCATTAATATACCACCTCTTCACTCAGCCCTGTTCAGGAAATTGACCCTGACAAGCTGCCTGGCACTGTTTCACAGTGTGCCTCAAGAATGTAGCCAGTGTTTGATGTGAACCTTTTACATTCTGCATCTGAGCTTAATTTCTTTTGGCAATTACAGAAGAAGTTATTTAGCTCAGTATCACTGTTTGCGAAGTATAGGATTTACAAATGTCAATGTAATTTAACCATAATTTAAAGAGCAGAATGTGGTGGAAATGCTCAGCAAGTCAGGCAGCATCCATGGGGAGGGAAACTGTTATCGTGTCGGATTGACGCCCACATCGAAACTGGTACAAGTTAGAGATGTAACCGGTTTTAAGCAAGTGCAGAGCAAGGGAAGGCTGGGGGAGAACAAAAAGGAAGGACGGTGACAGAGTGGAAGGCAGGAGAGATAAAATGACAAAAGGGATGATGGGGCAAGGCAAAAGGAGATGGTAATGGGATAAATAAGAAAGAAAAGGTAAGCCTAGAAGAGGAGTAAATGGGAATAACAGAATCACTACCAACAGCTGATGCCCAAACAACTCATGGCAGGGGTTATGCTCTGAAGAAGGGTCATACTGATTTGAAACGTTAATTCTGTTTCTCTCTCTAATGATGCTGCTAGACCTGTTGAGTTTTTCCAGCATTTTCTGTTTTTGTTTCAGATTTCCAGCATCTGCAGTATTTTGCTTTTATGCTCTGAACTAGCTGAACGCACTGCTGAGTCAGAAGGCAACTTAGCCAGGACTCCTACTCTTCCCATTTACACTGCTATGATGGATTGGATTCCAGCCAAGCGGGGCTGCTTTGTCCTGGATGCTGTCGAGCTCCTTAAGTGTTGTGGGAGCTGCGCTCATCTAGGCAAGTAGAGAATATTCCATCTCACTCCTGACTTGTACCTTGTAGATGGTGGACAGGCTTGGGGGCGTCAGGAACTGAGTTACTCATTGCAGAATTCTGACTTGCTCTTATAGCCACAATATTTAATGTCGCTCATCTAGTGAAGTTTCTGGCCAATGGCCATCCCTCAGGATGTTGATGATGGGGAATTCAATGAAGGCATTGCTGTTGAACTTCAAGGAGAGATAGTTAGGTTCTCCCTTGTTGGAGATGATCATTGCCCAATACTTATGTAGCATGAATGTTTCTTGCCACTTATCAGAACAATCCTCAGTCTTGACGAGTTCTTGCTGCATGTGGGCACAGACTGTTTTCGTATCGGTGCAATTACAAATGGAACTGAATGTTGTGCAATCATTAGCGAATGTGCCCACATCTGACCTTGTGATGGAGGGCAAGTCATTGATCAACTTAAACCTTAACTTCTGAAAGTGGGTGGTTAGTTATCTATGTATGAAAAGTCCAGCCAGATCTAATGGGATTGGGAAATATTCACATAATTTGTGTGGAGAAATGCCCATGGAAAGGGAAGCATTGCAACATTAGAAAAACGAAGCTTAACACGATTTTCTCCACCATCCATTTGATGAGTGAGTGAGTGTTGGGCAGTGAGAGATATGGGCAGTACTGGCATTTGTCAAACTAAGTTTGTCACATTAAGAGGTACCTAGTCAGTTTTGGTGATGTGTTATATCGTAATATATCTCTGTATATGAACGTAATACTATCATTACATTTGCAGAAAGCCAAGCTGCTACTCTTGTAACTGATGTGCTCGAGCTTAGTTCGTTGGAGGCAAGCTACCTCAGAATGAGGAGCTCGGAATTTCACATGCTCACTGAGTGCGAGCCTTCTGTGGTATCGAAAGTTGTTTTTGAACGTAATTTCACCCTTTGTTTCTGAAAAGAATTGAATTCATGCTGAGCTGATGATTTTTTTTTGAAAGGTAACTTGGTGAGATCTAGTTAAGCCACACGTCAAGAGCAACGACAAGTGGAACATCGATCCATTCGAAATTTTGCATATTTTTTATATGCAATGCAGTATATTGACACAGTGGAAATTTTTAAGTGAAAAATCACCTATAATTTCAATGGGTAGGAAAGTATTAATGTTGTTTTCGGTGGGGATTCACAGTTCATGTGGCAACACTGGTTTGATGAAGCAATTTCTGTTCTAACTAACTGTAATTGAAGTTTGTAGTTCACTTTTAAAGAACTAATTTAAGTCAATAATCTTTCAAACATATTGCTTCGAATGTTCTATCAACTTTTTCTTAAATGTGGTCCTTCAGTTAACAAAAAGCTTGTAAATTGCTGAAACCGAATCATGGTCGAAGTTAAAATGGGGCACTCTTGAGTCTGAGTGCCCGTGGACTCAAGCATGACTTGTTCCGCAGCATTCCTTTAAAAGTCGTATCTTGCATTTTGTTCACTGTGGTTGCCTACGATATCTGCTGGAGAGGTGCCACATAAGTAACATTGGTCTAAATCGCGATGAAGGTAAATACTTGTTTCACACACTAACTCTCTTGATCATCTTTAACCCATTTTGGTTAACGTTGTTTTTGTGAAGTTATCAGCAGCTGAGAATTTGTTCAGTTGCCAAGCTGAGTCGTTATTGTGGATCTCCACATTTGTCAGAATGATTTTCGACATCAACCTGGCAGTTTTCTGATGTTTAACCAAGTCTCATGTTACAAACAAGATAGCTGTTTATAGGAAAAGTTAGATGTTTGAAAAGTTCCTTTGGTTTATTTGTATCTCCTTGACTCTTAAACTGAGAAATCATTTCCTGCGGAAAAGTAAGAAGCAGACACGTACGCCCTGTGATTAGCCATGTCAACCATGGCTCAGTTGGTTGCCCACTTGCCTCTGAGTCACAATGTTCTGGGTTCAAGTCCCACCCCAGGGCTTGAGCACAAAAATCGAGGCTGACACTTCAGCCTAGTACTTAGGGAGTGTTGCACTCTTGAGTCTTGCAGATGAGAGATTAAACCAAGGCCCCATCTGCCTCCTCAGGTGGAGATAAAAGATCCCATGGCACTGTTTTGAAGAAGAGCAGGGGAGTTCTCCCTGGCCAATATTTATCCCTCGGTCAACATCACAAAAAAAAAACCACCTGCTGATTATCATGTTGCAGTTTGCTGTGTGCGAATTGGCGGCTGCATTTCACACATTATGACAATGACTAGACTTTAAAAACATTTCACTGGCTGTAAAGGGCTTTGAGACGTCTGGTAGTTATGAAAATCATTATATAAATGCAAATCTAAGGATTGTATTTGTGAGTAAGTGGTATCATTCTGAATCGGGAGTCAGCAAGTTGTGGGTCCAAAGTGTAATCTAGCCTGCTAGTTGAGAACAGTACTAAGGGACTGCTGCAGCGCCGGCAGTGCTGTCTGTTTGCTTGTTCCATTGCACTTCAAGGAGGAAGGTATTCTGGTGCCATGACCAAGATTTATCTCTCAACCAAGGCCACCAAAAATGCATTAATCCCATTTATAGGACCTTGTGTGCGCCTTGATTGCTGTGTTTGCCAACAGGACAAGTGTGACTGTGCTGCAAAAGTAGTTGTAGCAAGAAATGAAGCACTTCACAACTGTGCAAGTTGTTTATATAAATGCAAGTTCATCAATTCACTTTTTCCCCATTGCCACTTGGACCCATCCCATTAATAGTTGCAAAGATTAATTCAGTGTGTAAGAGGAGTTGACTAAATCCACCCAGGATAACTGCCATTTTTTAAATCTGAAAGTAATTTTTCAAACTTTCTGTTATGACACTTCTGATTGGTCCAAAAGTTTCCCACCATGAAAATTTATTTGGATCTGATTTTTACAGGGCTCCTCTACTAACTGTGGTATTGTACAAATTGTCTAGCTCAAGATTTTTTTTTACAGCATAACACTAATTGGATAAGTCATTTGCAGTTTTGCAGCTTGGAGCACATCACTCTTTTTGGTTTTCAGTTCTAAGTCAGACAGATGTGGTTGCAACCCCCAATCCAGGATTAGAGCACATAATCCAGGCTAGCACTCCAGTGAGGTACTGAGGGAGTGCTGCACGGCTGGAGGTACGGTTTTTCGGATAAGATGTTCAACTGAGCCCCTGTGTGCCCTCAAGTGGAAATAAAAGATCCCATGGCACTATTTAGAAGAGGAGCCTGGGAATATTCTCTGGCGTGCAGGCTAATGTCTACCCCTCAACCAACATCCTTAAAACAGGTGATCTGGTCATTGACACATTGTTGTTTGCGTGAACTTGCGCCCAAATTGGCTGCTGTATTTCCCAAGGACGTTATTGGCTGCAAAGCACTTCAGACATTTTAGATTTGTGAAAGGCGCTATATAAATGCAAGCGTTTCTTTCTGGCTTACAAACCAGCTGAATAAATATCTAATAAATATGATTGATATTATAATCACTGATAGATCTGATTAATATTTTTCTAACTAATATACATTTTTAATAAGAATTAAGGTGGTCCCGTTAAAAGAATGTGCTGATGGTGGGTTAACGATTGTTACTCTACCTTATCAGTTACATAATAACATTCCCTTCAAATTTTGTAGAGTATTGTCATTATAGAGAAGACACTCCACGCTTCCACGAATCTTTGTGAGATTATGGAGATTTGTAAAACGTTCTATGAATGCAGGGATTTAAATATTTTTTTTTTGCGGGGCTTCCCAAAGTGTGGATTGTGACCCCCCCCAATGGGCTCATGAGACGAGATTCTGGGGTCGCGAACTTGGTGGCTGCCATGGCATTCTGACTGAATGTTAACAACAACAAAGCTTCTTTAAATCCTTGCTTTTTTTTAAAATGCCGGGCGTGGCCTAACTTATCGTGGAGGCCTGATTCCTGTTCCCAAAAAAAAAAAGCCGGTGAAGAGGTTTTTAAAAATTCAGGAAGATTAAACAACACCCCCCCCCCCCTCCCCCCCACTCTCTTGGCTCCTGCTGAAGGGTCACTGTAGTGTTCAAGTCTCGAAATGGGGGAAAATGTTTGGGAAGCATTGATTTATTAGAAATGAATGAAATATGACCAACTGAGCTGAAAAGATTTTAGCATCTGGAGGTTACATTTGCGTTACAAGGAGGAGGTGGCGTGCTGGTTTTGTCACTGGACTGGTAACCCAGAGACCCAGGGTAACCCTCTGAACACCCGGGTTCACATCCCACCACGGCAGATGGTGAAATCTAAATCCAATAAAAATCTGGATATAAAAGTCTAATAATGACCATGAAACCATTGCCGATTTTTGTGTTTTTTTTAAAAAAAACCATACGGTTCACGAATGTCCTTTTAGGGAAGAAAATCTGCCATCCTTACCTGGGGTAGCTCCAAACACACGGCAATGTGGTTGACTCTGAACAAGGGGCAGTTGGGGATGGGCAATAAATGCTGGTCCTAGCCAGCGATGCCCAGATCCCAGAAACAAATAATTAATAAAGAGTTGGAAAGAGCCCTGGGATTTGGTGGTTTGATCTGTGACTCGCAAATGGAACTTTTTTTTAATTCGGGGGAAAGCAAGCTTAAAAAGGGAAATGACTCCTGTCTTGTATAAGCTGAATTTAAATTGTGATTGCAGAGTTCATGGGATGTGAGTGCAGAATTAGCAAATAGGGATTAGAAAAATTATACAGATGCACACGTTGTAATAGATAGGTAGGAAGCTTCTACCATAGCAATTAATTTTATCCAGACAGCATCGAAGTTTGTTAAATTATGGATAGATTGTAAAGTATTTGATGGTTTATGGGTTGCTGCTAATTGGATGAGTCATCCACAGAATCAGAACCTTGAGTCATTAGTTTAGAATTGTAATCTTTTTAATTAATCGCCTTTTATAGTTACAGATTGGACAATGGGAAATGCGAAAGCTCTTTTTGCTCTGTTTGTTTGAACAGTGCCAGTTGGATAACACAAGATCGCGGTCAATGTTCTACGCTCCCCCATCCCACCCCCTCCCCCATCACCACCTCTTCCTCGAAAGCACCTTTGACCAATGTAGAATTCTAGAAATATGAATGGCTGAGTTAACAAGAACCGTTCTGAGGAGTCCTAGATTGAGTGAAGCTTATCGAACGAACATGCATTTCTCCAACCTTGTGAAGGTGGTGTCAAGGGTTAATGTGAGTATGTAAATGAGACAGTTCGCATCATCTTGGGGAAGTGATGTAAGATCACATGACTATTGTGAGCAGGTTCTCCCTTGGAGCTGTGTGGCAAGGATGAAGTCTCATTCTAGATGTAGTTGTTCTTTTTGACATGTTTTGAATAAAGCTGATGTTAAACCCTACCTCAGACTCCAACTATAGTCATTAACAGTACCTCGAACGCGAAAACATTAGAGGGTGGCAGCAGGCAAATGAGCAGCCAGTGACCAAATAGCATGTGGGCATGAAGCAGATTTTTAAAAAAAAACAATGGAGAAGTCATTACTGTTACCAGACAATTGTAAATCCAATCCAAGCTGAAGCATGGTTGAACCGGCGCCAAAGATTAACAAGGTACCGCACCACATCACATTGAGACTCGCTACAAAGCAGAACGAGGAGCAGGTCAGCACACTTCTGTATGCAATGGGTGCATGTGCAGACGATATCCTAGTCGGACAAGGGATTGACCAGGAAGCCGCCGCACACAACAACAAAGTAATGAAAGCATTCAGTGCCTATTTCAGTCCCAGGAAAATTACCATTGAACAGCCCAAGTTTAGTAACTGCACCCAGTGACCGGCGAGAAAGGGGCTGATTCGTGATCTATACTGACTGGCAGGAAATTGCACGTATGGCAATTTTAAAAGAAGAATTAATTTGAGACAGAATCATTGATGGAGTCTTAAAACTTGTCAAAACCTCTTGCAGTTGAGGGATGACCTGACACTAACCAAGGCCACTCAATTGACCAGGCAAGCTGAGGTTAGTAAACAGAATCGTTTAGCGCTCCGAGGTGTCAGGGAGAGAAGCGCCAACTCAGTTCATTAAGTTCCAGAGTAAAAACGTGGCTGTGCAGAGAAAAGGGTGAAGAGGATGCGGCAGCCGCCATAACTAAGTGTGGCAGGAAAAGGCAGCATCGGCACAGACTATGTCCTGCCAAAACTGCAGAGCGCCATTTTTGTAAGAAGATGGGTCATTTTAAAGCTGTGTGACTTAGCAAGGAGTTAACATCGCAGAAACAAAAAGAAAAGCCCTCAAAAGTTAGCAAAATCCTACAAACTGAAGATGTTCATGATTTGGAGGTGCCATTCCTGGGTGAGATTGAAGGGCCAACTGGCAGTTGTTGGGAGCGCTGAAATTTTAGTTGTTGAACCATTTTTAAAAAAGACATGTTTTAACCTTCACACTAGAGCTGGAGTTTCCGTTCTTTCCAAATGCTGAACCGGGGTTGGAGTGAGATCATCTTCAGCCATCAATTGTGCAACTCCACGGACCAGGAGGCATGCAACTTAAACTCATGGGGCAGATGACTGCAATACATAATATAAAGAGAGGAGAATCACTGGAATCTTATACATAACACAGAACCAGGATGGATTGTTCCCTTGTAAGTAGAGGAGCTTGTGCAGATTGATAATTGATCTACAGAGAAGAGGAGTTGGAAAACCAAGAGCAGCTGAAATATTTTAAAGCTGAATTTCCACAATTGTTCAAAGGACTTGGGAAGCTAAAAGCAGCTTATCACATCACCTTATGTCCCAAAGCAACTCTGCTGTGCTCGCTTACACTGAGGAAAGCCCCTCATCCACTTCAGGTAGTTGACACAATGTTACAACAAGGAGTCATCTCACCTGGAACAAAACCAACAAGTTGATGTTCAGGTGCGGTTCCAATACTGAAATCAAATGGATCCCTAAGAATCTGTGTAGATCTCACACAGTTGAATCAAGCTATTGAAAGGGAAATTTATCCAGTGTTGTCTGTGGTTGAGATTCTGGCAAAGCTGGGCTAGAGTTTGATTTTTCCAAAGCAAGATGCGAATAATGGCTTTTGGAAATTAACCTTCGCCTTGGATGAAGAATCCAAATTACTTACAGCCTTTATTACACCAAGTGGGAGATCTTGCTTTAGCAGGTTACTTTATGGTGTTATGTCTGCACCTGAGATTTTTCAGCAGATGATGACATGTCATGGAAGGATCGAAGGGAGTAATTTGCGACACAGATGACATCCTAATCCATGGCTTTACTAAGGCCAAGCATGATACCAAAATGAGAGCTGTGCTACCATGTCTACAAGAAGCAGGATTTGCCCTTAATAAAAGATGTGAGTTCTCGAAACTGATTATTAAATTCTTAGGGCATATTGTACATGCGTCAGTACAGATGCTCAAAACTAGTGATCAAAGAATTTCCACCTCCTGAATGTCAGAGCTCCAGCGATTTATGGGGATGGTGAATCAAGTGGAGAAGTTTTTACCCAGCTTAGCAAACAGGAATGAACCATTACATCAGCTACTAAGACAGAACCAAGCTTGGTGCAGGGAAGAAGCCTAATAGATGTCATTTGGATGATCAAGGAAATGTTAATGTCACCAGACATGTTAGCTCATTATAGTCCAGAACAGCCTAGAGTGGTTGCCACAGATGAATCAATGACTGGCCTGGGGGTGGGTGGGGTGTTGTAGTTTATTTTGCCAGCCTCTGAGGGATGATGAACACACACCGCTGTATTACACTTCTTGTTCTTTAACCAAGATAGAACAATGGTATGCCGTTATTGAAAAAGAAGCCTTAGATGCTGCCTAGGCTTGAGAGAAGTTTTCAGACCCAGTCCTGGGTCGTAATTCACAATCGAAACTGACCACAAACCTTGAGTTACTCTAGTGAATGTGAAGGAATTTAGCAGAGACGGTGAGAAGATTTCATATGAGGTTGATGAGCTTTGATGCTGTAACTGAGTATGTGCAAGGGAAGAGACAGGCTACAATGGATGCGTTGGCGCGTATTCCGGTAGCAAGGCTGGAACAGGAGGTATAAATTTTGTTGAGGACGTGGACACCTTTTACCTCAACTAACAACCTAATAATCTACCGGCTACAGCACTGTGCTTAAATTAGATCAACAACGCACAAACATCAGGTGAAGAACGTGAGTACTGCATCAGGGGATGGCTGGAATATACACCACAAAATCCTAATCTGAGGTAATATCCTAAGCAAAGAATACACCTCAGTGTTGTGGGAAACTTGCTGATTTATGAGGAAAGACTAATTAGGCCTCGAGTTCTGTGACTCGATATACTTCTGAGGTTACATCAAGGTCACTAGGGTGTCACAAAGTGTCGTGCCAGAGTGAGAAATTCCATCTGGTGACCAGGACTCTTCAAATTGTTGGAAGAGATATCATCAAATTGCATCATGTGTGTCATCCATCAGTGGGAGCAGAGGGGACCACTGCTGGCATCTGCAATTCCATCCAGACCATGTGAATGAGTT
The DNA here is from genome assembly GCF_017639515.1 of Carcharodon carcharias. Classification (NCBI taxonomy): domain Eukaryota; kingdom Metazoa; phylum Chordata; class Chondrichthyes; order Lamniformes; family Lamnidae; genus Carcharodon; species Carcharodon carcharias. Next base: position 132,957,203 of record NC_054479.1, read on the forward strand.
GGGCTGGATCTTTTGAGCTGAGGGAGAACCTTTTCGACAATGGTTCACTACTATTCAAAGTGGGCAGAGGTAAAACGTTGACGTGGTTTCAGATCCTGTCATTTCGGACAATAGCCCACAGTTTGCTAACTAATATTTTGGGGAGTTTACTGAATTCTGCAAGTTTGACCCATATGACCAGCTCGCTGAGATACCTGCACGCTAATAGTGAGGCCAAAAAGAGAGTGCGGATGGTAAAGGTTTTATTAACAAAGAATGATGACGTTAACCTGGCACTGCTAAGTTATTGTTTTACCCTGCTCCAGAATGGTTTGGCTCTGTGCGAGCTTTTATTGGGAAGGAGACTGAGGACTCGACATCCTGCTCTTTCACCCGCACACATGCCACGTCTGACAGCAGCAGATCTGGACAAGGTGAGGGAGGAGGAGGATAGCCCTCATGGCAAGGATGAAGTCTCATTTTAGGTGTAGTTGTCGTTATGTTTTGAACAATGTTGAGGTTAATCTCCCTCAGAAGACTCCAACAATGATCATGAACAACACCTTGAAACACAGGAACATTAGAGTGAAGGTCTGGTTGCAGTGTGCATGTGGAAGCATCTCATTTCCCCAGCCCAGCTTTATTCAGGACAAATGTAGCTCTTCATCACAGGCACTCTAAGCTGTGTAACTTCGGCTTGAAAATGGACCCCGTGATACGCTGACCAAGCAGTGCCATTAGTACTTGATGCAGCAGATTATTTATGAGCTGAAAGTTGGTAAGAATCTGACCTTTTGTACACAGAACAGAAAGCAAAGGAAGCATAATATTGCACATAACCGTTCTGAGCAATTACCTTACTGGATAAATTAAGACAGTTAATCAGTCATTGCATGTGAATGGAGCCACAACAGCAGCTGATGCTCTGAGGTCATCCTCGATGGTGTGAGGAAGATATGGGCAGCTCTTGCATGACCTGCATTGCATGTTGCTGCTTGGATTTTTCTTTGAATTCTCAGTGATTCAGTTTTTTCACTTCAAAAAACCAAATTCACTTGAAGTCATTCTGTGGGAATAGTGACGCAGGATAGCACTACAGCCACGCACAGATCAAAATCAATGCTTAGAACAAACGGATGTATGAGGCAACTAAACAAAAAAAATCTTGAAGAGAATGTTTAATCTTAATTCAGTGGTTGTAAGGTGCGATAATGGTGCAATTTGATCTAGCTGTCTTTCCCTGTACCATGTATCACATTGTAAAGCTGGTAATGAGGTAGCAGCCATCTTACAGACTGTAGAAGCACATGTGATGTGTCATAATAATTGTGGCCTAGATGGTAGGCATCACCTTGTATTCATGCCCTATCATGGGAGCTCAGTTGACTTCCATTTTAGCTGATGTCATGGGTATTTGGTTTAAAAGCAGTGCTATTTGTGTATCTTGCTGTTACAGAAAGCCATTTCGATTCCAGATATTTTATGGTACTTAGTGTACAACACAGAAGCAGGCCATTTGGCCCAACAGATGCATGCTGTGTTTATGCTGCACAAGCCTCCTGCCACCCCACTGCATCTTATCCTATCAGCCTAACCTTCTATTCCTTTCTCCCTTGAATGTTTATATAGCTTCCCCTTAAATGCATCTTTGATACCTCAGCTACTCCTTGTGGTAGTGGATTCCAGATTCTAACCTGGGGTGAGGGCGTTCCTGGTTTCACTATTGGATATGTCAGAGGAACTTGTGTTTCTGACCTAATAATGAAAACAGAAAATGCTGGAAATAATCAGCAGGTCTGGAGGCAGTTGCGGAGAGAGAAACAGAGTTAACGATTCGGGTTGGTGGCCTTTAACCAGAGGAGATGTGGTAAATGCAAGTTTTATTTAGTCTTGGCATTCTTTTTCACTCTGAAGCTGCAGCAGCCGCGACTTCAGAGCAGCTGACCTCTTCTTAAATGTAACTTCAAAAATAGGAGCAGGAGTTCCAGCCCTCATAAAACGGATGAGCATGGGGGTGGGCAAGAGATTAGCACAGTCAGCCCGAGTCCTGCTCTGGGTTCAAGTACTTAGAAGTTTGAACTGATGCTTGGAAATGGATAAGTTTGGAATGGAAGTATTGAGCAATTTAGAGGCTGGAAGTGGAAATCGTGTTATGGTCAGTTAAGGGAATTTGACCCCTTACCTAAAATACTCGGGCAGTATGATAAGTTTTGTTTTTGAGGGATGATGGTGATGTAGTGGTAGTGTCGCTGGACTAGTAATCCAGAGGCCCAGGTTAATGCTCCGGGGACAGGGGTTCGAATCCCACCACAATAGTTGGTGGAATTTGAATTCAGTAAATGAATCTGGAATTTAAAGCTGGTCTCAGTAATGGTGACCATGGAACTATCATCAGTTTGGTTTGCACAACTACCTGGTTCATTAATGTCGTTTAGGGAAGCAAATCTCCTGTCCTTTCCCTAGTTTGGCCTACGTGTGACTCCAAGCCCACAGAATCTCTCAGTTGTTACAGCGCAGAAGCCCATTGCGGACTCACAGCCTCGTGGCTGATTCTTAACTGCCCTCCTGAAGCAGCCTAGAAAGCCACTCAGTTGAAGGCCAATCAGATATGGGCAGCACATGCTGGCCTTGCCAGCGACGCCCACATCCCATGGAATGAAGTAAATAAACTTGACATTGCACAATCTGTTTGTGTTCCGTTAGCTCTGTGTATCGCAGAATGTTACAGCACAGAGATGGATAATTTGAACCTTCAAGTCTGCACCGCCGTCTTATCTGCACATTAATCACTTATTCTCATCCCCCATTCCTCACTTGCAGTACTGAGGGAGTGCTGCAGCGTGGAAGATGCCACCTTACAGATGAGATGTTACACTGAGGCCTCAGTCTTCACCCCCACCCCGGGGGGTGGATGTGAAAGATCCCATGGCACTATTTCAAAGAAGAGCAGGGAAGCTCTTCCTGTGTTTGTGGGATCTTGCTGTGTGCAAGATGGCTGCCGCGTTTCCTACATTACAGCAATGACTACACTTCAAAAGTACTTTGTTGGCTGTAAAGTGTCCACCAGTCATGAAAAAGTCCTATGTAAATGCAAGTCATTTTTCTATCTTAACTGGATCCCAAAAGCTAGGAAATACTCCAACTTCTCCATCTATGATATAACCTAGAGATTTTTATATTCACATTTACTTCTCTCTGCTTAACACCTTAGCAATCGAAAATAGTTGTGTTGACCTCTAGGAAGGATGTACCTAATCTTCTTGACTGACAACTTTTCTGGCACTAGACCGAATTAGTTGCATAAAATGTTGCATTTCTTATAGGTTTACCATTGCAACCCCCTGTTCCTCACCCTCACCCCCAATCAATTCTATCCCCTCCTGGTCAGAAGTATTGAAGCATTTTTTATTCTTTCACAAGATGTGGGCATCACAGGCTAGGCTAGCATTCATTGCCCATCCACAATGGCCCTTGAGAAGGTGGCGGTGAGCTGCTGACTTGAATCATTGTAGCCTATGTGGAGTAGGTACACCCACAGTGTTGTTGGGAAAGGAGTTCCAGGATTTTGACCCAGCGACATTGAAGGAAAGGCAAAATATTTCCATGTCAGGATGGTGTGTGGCTTGGAGGGGAACTTGCAAGTTGTGGTGTTCCCATGCATGTGCTGCCCTTGTCCATCTAGGCGGTAGAAGACATGGGTTTAGAAGTTTGCGATGAGCCTTGGAGCCTTGGTGAGTTGCTGCAGGGCATCTTGTAGATGGTACACACTGCTGCCACTGTGCATCAGTAGTGAGGGGAGTGAATGTTGCATATGGTGAATGGGGTGCTAATCAAGTGGGCTGCTTTGTCCTGGATGGTGTTGAGCTTCATGAGTGGTGTTGGAGCTGCACTCATCCAGGCAAATGGGGAGTATTTCATCATACTCCTGACTTGTGCTGTGTAGACGGTGGACAGGCTTTGGGGAGTCAGGATGTGAGAAACTCGCTGCAGAATTCCCAGCCTCTGACTTGCTCTTGTAGCCACAGTATTTTTATGGCTGGTCCAGTTCGGTTTCTGGTCAATGGTAACCCCCAGGATGTTGTTAGTGGGGGATTCAATGATGGTAATGCCATTGAATGTCAAGGGGCGATGGTCAGATTCTCTGTTGGTGGAGATAGTCATTGCCTGGCTCTTGTGTGGCGCAAATGTAACATGCCACTTATCAGCCAAGCCTGAATGTTGTTCAGGTCTTGCTGCATATGGACATGGAATGCTTCACTATCTGAGGAGTCACAAATGATGCTGAAGAAAACTAAAATCCCCATTTCTGACCTTATGATGGAGGGGAGTTCATTGAAGATGATTGGGCCAAGGATACTACCATGAGGAAGTGGTGGCGTGATGATTGGGACTGAGATGATTGACTTCCAACAACGACAACTATCTTCTTCTGTGGGTTCACTTCTTCATGCAACCTGTTATCTATAGAAAGTGGTTATTATTCATCAGAGAACCTGAACAGCCAGTGTGGGCTGCTGTCAGAGCATCATGTAACCTCTGTTATTTTCACCTGCTTTTATAAATATATATATATATATATATACACACACACACACACGTGCATGTTTGTAAGACGGGTTGCTTGATTGATTTGTGGGTAGAGGTATTTGTGATTCCCTCTCCTCCCACCCCCTAACTCAGTGAAGGCAATTGTAGCACTTCTCGCTCTTATCCCCATCTCGGCCACAATCTGTCAACTCAGCTTGATGTGAAACTTGAACCAGGCCATTTCCTGGACAAGGTGACGCAGTCACTTACTAGGTAGATCCTCTGAGCAGGGGAGTTACGTTGTAGATAGGCTGTGCAGATAGGGTGCTCAGGAAACCATAGTCAGTTGCTTGGAATCCGTTATTGTTTTAAACATTGACCCGTTTCCCACTAATTTTAATTGATTTTCACTCTATACGTTACATTGAGAATTCAATGTGGAGTTTTATATTTTTACTGAAAGCAGATATTTAGCATTGTTTTAAGATGTAAAAAGCCATTGACTCTCGTGAGCCAAATTGTAATTTTATATGATTGTGGCCTGGACTTTCATTGAGTCAGGATGACTTGGGAGCCCTTAAAAATGGCGGGCAGGTTCTGAATCCAGGATTTCCAGGCTGTTGGATTTTTGGGAGTGCCTTTAAAGGCTGCAGGCTCAATAACCCATGTCCGGACTCCCGACCTGGCCTGCTCCATTGAGAGGGGAGGCATGTCCTCCGCGCTTTTCATGGAGTCAGGCCGAGTTTTTGAAGAGTCATGGTTCATAGCATCTCAGAGGAGTCATGAATCCTAGTCTGCATGAGGGGACCTTTTTTAAAAGGTAAATGCAAAAGGTGGTCCTCACATTGCCTAGCCCAAGCTCTGCCCTTCCACCCACCCCCCCCCACCCCCTACATGGCCTCTCATGTCTCATGCCCTCTATGCCATGCTATGGTACTTCCATGCCCATATACACTGTCTAGAACCAATGAACCCTATAATGACAGTAGTGTAAAAAAAAACTTTGAAAAAAAGTAATTCATAACTTTCTTGTATGATAAAAATGTCATTTCACAACAAGCTATTAAGTGTCAATCATTCAGACCTTTCAAAGCATCAGTAACAAAAACCACAAACTCTTGAAACCAATTATATTGTATAAACAAACATCGTGAAATTGCCAGCAGTGAGCTTGAACTGTCAATCAAACAATGTTTTCTCTCAGGTGCAGCTATTTGGACAAGAGCAGTGGTTGTCTGGCCTCTCAGCCAAGCCTCATTATGTATGCTTGGATCATGAAACCTTTTGCCATTTAATCTCTCCTGCCCTCCATCTGATCACAGACCTTCCCTTTTATTGTTCTTCCCACTCTTTCCACCCCCTCACCCGCCCTTCACTTGCTCCAAACCTATTACATTTCTAACTTTTCCCAGTTCTGATGAATGGCCACAGACCTGAAACATTTACTCTGTTCCTCAGGTCAGGCAGCATCTGTCACAAGAGAGTTTCCTGCATTTTTTGTTTATTTCAGATTTCCTGCATCCACAGTATATTGATTTTGGCTTAACTTTTGTTTTCTGTGTTGGTGCTGAGGTTGTGTAAAGTGCCACAGTACACGCACATTAAGTAATCTGGGCAATGTCTCAGGGTCTCTGAGAATAAAGCAACTTGCCCATGTCGTTCAGTTAGAGGTGTGAGATTGAACTCCATCTCTTGGTTGGTTTGCTGCATCACTTTGAAGGTTAAAGCAGTTTTGTTTTATACTGTGTGAATTCTTTGTAAGCTTCTGCTCCCTATGCTAATCACCTAGTTCTTCACCCTCTAAGGTTTCCTGTTCCCTCTTGCCATCACTGAACTCTTTTGCCTTTCATTTGAAGATTCCTTAGTAACCCGCCAAATCGGTAAGAAGCACAGAAAAATAAGTGAACAATGAAAGTGTCGGACCGCTTTCTAATATTGGAAGAGTTACCTTTTAAGGTCACACCTTCTTGAAAAATCGTATGATAAGCTGAATGTATTAGGATAATCTAGAAATCTAAATAGAAATCTTAGAATAAAGCAAACGCTTATGGCTGGAGGAAGCCTCAAAGAGTTTAAAACAAAAGATTAATCTTTGAACTTCTGGATGTTCCAATCCTGGCCCAGCCACTTTTCTCTTAAAATATTACCTAGTGCACAGTAACACTGGACACACTAATGTAATGAAGGTTATGAGATGCTAAGGGAATCTTTTGTCATACCCCTTACTGCCACAACTGGAGAAATAGGTTCAGGAATAGATGATAATATTCAAATTTGAAAACTGAATTTTGAGGTAATTAAATTATGAGTATAAAAATTGACATTGTTACATCATTGACACAAAGCTATTATGCTACCTGACCAATCATCTATTTCCTGGCAACTCAATGGGATCCCAACAGGAATGATCCTCTAACGGTGTTCCAATTGTTAACATGAGGTCTAACTTGCTCTTCCCAACACCTGTCCTGAGCAAAGTACTGCTGATGCAGAAAATCTGGGATAAAAACACAAAATATTGGAAGCGCTCTGCAGGTCAGGTAGCACCTGTGGAGCGAGAAAGAGAGTTAATACTGCGAGACCATGGCCTTGCATCAGAATGATTTCTGGCTCATGGTGTGGAGTTAGTGAAGAAATCTTGGCCTTGTGACAGCGAGTTTGCTTTTCTTCAGTTGCAAAATATTCTTGTGAATTGCAACACTGTTTTGCTGTCCCGGATAAACCATTAAGGGTTTCCTTGTAAAAATTTAATAGGGGAGGTAAGTGCAATTAGATTTACGTATAGCTTTATTTGTAATGCTTGCGTATGTTTGCTTATAACTTAATATTGGAAAGTCCCAAGTCCATAAATACACAGTGTAATCAACTGCAATCTCCAGGGGCAGTCTATGCAAACGAGCAAGAAGAGTTTTTGGAAGGCCGCAAAAGAATACAATTGGCACTTGCACAATGAGGTTGCTGTTGCTTTGGCCTCTGGGATCTCATTCCCTCTTTGCTGTCTTCCCCATCTCAAACACAAAACATTATATTACTTAGAATCCAAAACCCTTTCATCCCCTCGCCGATGAAGATAAGCTATCAATAAATCAGGGCTGATGTTAAGGTCTAGAAGTTGCACAGTGAAGGTAAAATCCTGCAGCGGGAACCGTAATTGTGGTCATTTTATATTCCAGGAAGTGCAATATAGGACACTTATTGCAAGGTAATTAGCTTTTAGCTTTGGCATTTGTGGTAACTGTGCAGAAATTAACAGGGAAGAAATACTTCAGATTCCTGTAATATATTTTGCAATTAATGATTGCAGAACCCTGTTAAATATGATTGCAAATGCAGGATAGTTGCATTAAAAATAGTGTGTAGGACCTCCACTCATCTGTTTCATGCCTGCCAGCTCAGAAGAGGATCATCTCCCAAGGATCTTGTAGGAGGGGAAGAAATAAGTGTCCTGTCAAAAAGACCTTTGAAGATTTCAGGAGGCCTGTGCCAGTCAAGCCAGGCCACTTCTACTGGGGGAAAGAAAATGTGAGTGCATTTACCAGTTGTGAGCTTGAAGGGCTTAGCAAGTACTTCAAGCCCCACAAAGGTGAGGAAAGAGCAGAAGGGTGGAGCACTGCTTAAAAATGATCAATCAGGTGCCCTTAAACAATCACCTTCAGTGCGCCGAGAACACACAGGAGCACAGTACAGAAAACAGCACGTCAAAGTTTATGCTTCTGCAGCAACCTCGAAAACAAGAGTCAGCTGGTGTAGACCAGTCTTGCAGTGCTAAGTAAATAATGCTGAAGACTTGTTTACCATTCAGATTCCTGGGGAATTCTGAAGGTACTTGTTTCCAAGCATGCTCTTCCATAGGAAATCTTTGATCTATACATTTTTGCCTACATGTCAAGGTATTATTTTTGAAGGGTTTCTCTTTATGTTTCATGTTTCATATCATTCATCTTCCTGACTGGGAGAAATAGTTGAGGACCTGCTATATCATCTTCAGTGAATCCGGTAAAGCCATTGCTTCTGTGGTAGAAGAAACACTAGTGACTGCCTTTTGAGTAATAGCCCCATTACTTTTAAGTAGATTTGTTAGTAAATCTCTTTAATGCCCTTTTCAGCTACTGTGCTTTGTGCATTTTGGGGAAGGGCCTGCTTGGGTTCTTCTATATTCCCTTTTGGTCACTGTGTAAAGGATAATTTCAATAACTAAATCTTTTCCTACACTTTACAAGGCACGATCCCTAGAATCCCTCTGGGGAAAAGTGAACATTCGGAATATTGCCTTCACACTTCAGCAACGTATTTTACCATTTCCCTTGGGATCTTTTAAGAAAAAGATTACTTGTTAGGTAGTTGGCAGAATCTGGTACAGAATAAGACTGTGCTGTGCTGTTGATTTTCGCTTGTGTCAGCCACGTTGCTTTTCTTTCTGCTCCTCAAACAGTGATTGTTTTTCCATTTAAATATCGCAAGTTAAGATCCACCATTGATCTTGGGTTTGATTCTTTTTTTTAATGCAGGCAAACCTAGGGACCGGTGAACTTGGCTGACCCTGTACTTGCAGTGGTTTAGCTGCTCCAGATGGGTCAGAGAAAGGGCTCCTCTCCTCCCGAGTGTGAGATGACTGAGTTTCCCTAACTGGTTTAAGACAGTACCAAGTTTGAAAGTGTAGGAGAGAAGATAAAACGGATTAATTTTGTGGTTAGTTAACAGAAAAAGACGTTTCAATTATATTGCTATCTTTTCCTTGGTATCAGTGCTATTTTGAAGCGAATAAGTACTGTTTTAACAATGCAGTTTAACATTGGTGATTGGTGACTTATCTCTGCTATATGGACCTTTCCCCATACTTAAACAATGTATGTAGATTTATTTTGTAATCCATTTTATTAAATGTATAATCCCAAATATTTTATTTATGTAAATAAAATGTGCATTGGAAAAATAAATCGCAAAATTCAATAACCAAGCTGCAATATAGTTGCTGAAAAAAGGGACATGCTGTCTAAGCTTTTCGTCTAGCACTCATCAGGACAGATAGCAAGATAACCAACAGTAAAGCTTTCTCCATGGCAACATCTCAACCAATTAGAGTTCACTTTCCAACCAATTAGAATTCTCTTCTCATGCAGTATAAATTGTTGTTCCCTTTCCTGATGGTAATCTTGCGATCTGTCCTGATGATTGCTAGATAAAAAGCTTAGACAGCATGTCTATTTTTTCAGCAATGCTCAAAGTTCTGTGCTACCAAATACTATTTATAATATAATTGTTTAAAAAATTGCAAAATGCTCTACTGGATGGGCTGCCACTACAAGAAGAAAACCTAAAGAATCTCAAAATGAGGGAAACTAATTGAGAACAGTGAGATGAAGTAGGTTGGGAGGAGAATTGCGTGGAGCGTTGAGCACGGTCCAGTTGGGCTGAATGCCAGACTTCTATGCTATTTATTCTACACAGATGAAGGTTTTGAAAATTCAGTGGTGCTCTGAAAGACACGAGTGCATATTTAAGGGGAAAAAAATCATGAGTGCTCTGGAACAGGCAACACGGAAAATTGATCAAAACTTCACCCAAACAGAGGAGAAACGAGAAAGTGGTCAGATTGTATTTCACTAGAGGAAACCCATCTTCACAACCAAGGTCAAAGAAATAACCTGCAGGATATTTAATTTCTCTCAAGGATAGAACATGGCAAAAAGCCAGCAAGTTATTACAAGCATTACTTGCAGAAATCTCTAAATCTATATTTGGAGGCAATGCTGGTTGAACAGCAAACCAGCTTTGGTTCGGAAGCCTGATGTCGTCTCAGTAAAGGTGTTTGCGGTGAAGATGTCAAATCTCAAAGATGCTGCTGGGACAAGGGAGCGTTGCAGTGGAAGAATCCCTGCTTTGGCCGGTTTTTATTGGTCAATCTCTGACATGGTGTAAGGAATTTAAGGCAGTTGAGGAATTTCTGAGGTCAGTTGGGATTATGTGCTGTCTGACCTTTGCCAGTCCACATCATAGCCTCTCACCTGTAAGCCAAAATAGTCCATAAATACAAAGTAAGGGAATTCATGAAGGTGGATTATACCATTCTTCTTGGGCAGTCCTTCGGGATGGAGGATGATTTGTTTCCGCTCTGGATTGACGTGTTCTGAGGTGGCCGATAATGCGCAGTGTGGGGCAGGTGGTGTTTGAATGGTTGGGTGGATGGGTTGTTTGGAACTTTGTGCACTCTTTCTGACGCCACAGGTTGTGTCTGCACATGCCCGATGAAGTCTCTTAACGTCTCCTCCATTTTGGTCGGTGACAGGCCAGGGTCTCCCGTGAGGCGGCGGGGATGTTTGACTTTTTCAGGGAAGCTTTGAGGATATTCCTAAAGCGCTTCTGCTGTCCTCCTTGGAATCTCCTGCTGTGACCCCAAGCAGAGCAGTTGGTGTCTGGCATATGAGTGACATGTCCTGCCCAGTGGAGCTGGTTTTGAGTGATCAGTGCCTGGATGCTGGGCAAGCTGGCTTTGGAGAAGACGCTGTTGTTAGACTGTCTTTCTTATCACTGAATTGGAGGATCTTGCAGGCACTGCTGGTGGTACTTCTCCAGTGCTTTGAGGTGCCTTCCATAGGTTGTCCAAGCCTCTGAAGCACACGAGTGCGGGGATCAATGCTGCTTGTAAACCAAGACCCTAGTCTGGGGTTCGAGGTCTTTGTCCTTGAATACTTTTTTCCTCAGTTGGCCAAAGGCTCAGCTGGCACATTGAAGGCGATGATGACTTTTGTCACTTATGTCTGCTTTCATCAAGAGGAGGCTTCCAAGATACAGAAAATGGCTGACATTTTCCCCAGGATCCCACTGTTGATCTTAACACCTTCCCCATCAATTATGGGAGCTGGTTGAAAGAGGACCTTAGTTTTCTGGGTGTTTAATGAAAAGCCCATTTCCCTATGTGCTTTGGACAAGTCGACAGTGACCAGCAGCTTGGTTTGAGTGACTATGCAAGCAAGCTGCCTTCAATCCAAAACCACTTCCCCTCCAACCTCCTTCATAGAATGCAAGATGCTGATGATGCTTGCGTACTTTATATTATAGGCACCTGTATTTTTTTTTTAAAATGTCTTTTTTTGTCTGAAAACTATTGCATCAGAGCGGAGAGGTCAGCACGGGCTTAACACAATGCGGCTAGCAATAGGGAGAGAAGCTGAGATTGCTTTTGATGTTCAATCCTGTTCCCAAGCTCAGTCGGTGATGGGCATAAGCCTGACTTGTGGCATGATGGCAATTGGAACTGCTGCAGTGTCCAAGCGACAGAGACTTTAATTTGGAAGCGTGGTGTGTGAGTTACTCCCGGAACTCAAATGCAATTGTCCTCAGTATTTTTAGGCACTGAGGGGAAAAAACAAAAAGGCCAGAGAGTAGAAATGTTTAATCACATAATCACTTTGGTAGCAACAGGAAGTGGACTTTATTGAACATACATCAGTGTTCATTCTGGGTTTTGAAGGGCCATGGTTCACAGCCCTTCAGAGGAGTGATGAAACCTGGTCTGCATGAGGCGACCGTTTAAAAATTTGTCCTCATGCCACCTATGCCAAGCTCTGCCCTTCCACCCCTATGGCCCCTCATGCCCCCATAGCAGGCTATGGCACTTCAGTGCCATTGGTTCTAGACAGTGGGTCCATGAACCCTAGAGTGAAAGTAGATTGTGTATTTAAAAAAAAAAGTTTGAAAAAATGTGATTCATTCATAACTTTCTCCAGTGTTGATAAAAACATAATTTCATGACAAACTAATAAGTATCCATACTCTTTAATGTATCAATTAAAAAAAAACCACAAACCCTTGAAACCACTTAACTTGTGTAAGCAACCATTGTGAAATTGTTAGCAGAGGTCAGAGCTTGAGCTGTCAGTCGAATAATCTTTTCTCTCGCGACGCAGCTGTTTCAACAAGGGCAATGGTTGTCTGGGCTCTGTCAAGCCTCATTGTGTATGTTGGTATCATAAAACATTTTGCCATTTAATCTCTCCTGCCCTCCACCCTATCACAGACCTTCCCTTTTCTCGTTCTTCCCACTCTTCCCACCCCCGCTGCCCTTTCACTTGCTTGAAATGTATTACGTTCTTAACATTTCCCAGTTCGGATGAAAAGTCACAGACCCGAAACATTAACTCTCTTCCCCTCAGATGCTGCCTGCCCCGCCGAGTATTTCCAGCACTTCGTTTTTATTTCGGACTTCCGGCATCTGCAGAGTTTTGCTTTTGTGTTAGTGTGGTTGGAAATGGTTTATATGGAATATTTCTTGTAGTATTAATAGGACAAGAAAGACAGTGGTTCCCATGGTAACGAAGTTTTTATGGATGTACTGTGTTCTTGCGTAATCATCTTGCATTGCGATACTCTCCTTTGTTAGGCCACAAAATCATACAGTTCCTTTTTAATGAGATGTATTAATCACAGTTTGTGGGTGTTATATCCATGTACTTCTGTTTTTCTTCCTTTTCCAATATAATTATAATGAACACATAGCTGCAATACCCCTTTGCAAGCCAAGCTTCTTGAAAAATAAAATTAGGATGAGCCTCCTAAAGCTGTGAATTTTACCAGCCTTTTCTGGGTGGACTGGGAAATGGGATGGCATTGGTGGGGGTGCCTGAAATCTTCTTGCCATTTTGCCAGCAGCAGGAAAGGTGACAGCCTGCCCAGTTGAGCCAAACATGGCCAATTAAGGGCCTCTTCCCACCTTGGCTGACATTTTACCAGCTGTTGAGCAGAGGTAGGGGAGTGGGGGGAGGGGTGCTCTGCTTTGTGGGTGACTGGCCAGTGTAACCTGGTAGCCTCCTGGTCGGCTCCGGGGTTGGGTTTGGGGGGGTGGCGCAGGTAGCTGGGGCCTCCTTTACTGGGCACTCCCCTTAGCCCATGGCAGGGACTTCTGGTGGCAGTGGCTGCCCCCACCTCAACAATGACCCTATTTCTCCTGCCCTCCCTCACCCCCTTTAGTGGGGCCTGCCTATTTGGCCCTGGGGGTTCTTGCAAATCCCATTTACCTTACTATGAGGAAGCCCATCCATGCGTCCCCTTCCTCCAGGTGCTGTCCCAACAATGACCATTTCTAGTGGTGGCGCTGCTGGGACCTCTGATTTAGCCCGCAGCCGTTGGGGGCAGGCCACTTCCTTAATAGGGATGGCAGCCACTTGATTGACTGCACCTGGCAAAATGCAGCCCTGGGTCTCCCTGCCTGCCAAAGCGGGGATCCTCCCCCCACTATTTTCAGCACTGCTGCCTGTGTGAAACCAAGCTCTGTTTCTATTGACCTCTGTGCCAAGACCTCACATTGAGAAATAATGTTCAGCAATTTCACTTAATTCTGTTGGAGAAAACTTAGTTCGTTCCAATTTGAATTTGAAGGGCCCATAACTGCTACAGGTGGTTAATCCTGAAAGCATTAATAGCCAAATTGCCAATGCTTCCCTTAGAATCCTTGAAGTTTACAGCACAGAATGAGGCCATTCAACCCATCAGGCCAATGCCAGCACTTGAGTGAACAAAAACTCATCCCACTGCCCCTTTTTTTTTGTATCTTTCTCTCTTTCAAATATTTTTGCAGTTTTCCATAAAAGATCCAATTGTTCATTCCTTCCGCTCCCTCTGGCAAAGCGTTCCATGCTTTAGACAGTGTCTGCATAAAGAAATCGATCCTCATTCTCACCGATTGATTTTTAAACTGCTGACCTTCCCATCACTGACACCTCAACTGAGGGTCTTTACTCACTCCATCAAAACATGGCCTAATGTGAAAAATCTCCACTAAGGCTCTCCCTTGGCCTGTCTGCTTGATTGAAAACAGTACCTGAGTTAAACCTCTCCTCTTAACTATACATTCCCATTCTTGTTATTATCCTGGTGAATGCACACTGTGTCTTAACAGCTTTGGTTTATTTCCTATAATGGAACAGCTGAAGCTGCGTCAAGTACTTTCACTGTGGTCTATTGAGTACCTTGTAGCAAATTGTCACCTTTGCTCTGGCCTTCTGTTTTACAAAATTGAAAATTCTGTTGGCTTTCTCTTGATAGGTTTATCCACCTGCACATTCAACTCAAGAAATTATGCATTTCAACTTCTAGGTCTCCAAGTTCATCCACCCACTCGCTGTTTTCCTTTTAGTTTTGCTTGCGAAGACACTTCTCACACAGAATTTGCTCACTTAATTTTTTTCTTCTTATCTCAGTCTTCCTTAAGTCTTTGTTCGTTTGCCAACCCACCTACTTGCACGTCATCATTAAATTTCACGTTTGTGCTCTATGTGTCCAAGCGCTAGACTACCTGACGTTGCCAGCACTGACCCCTGGGACACACCCCTCTGACCCTGCACAATTTGTGCAACAACCAATAGCTCTAACCCCTGTTTTCCTTTCTTTCAGCCAAATGCCTATTCATGCCGCTCCATTTCTTGTCACACAGGCCCGGATTCTTTCATTGAACTTCCTTTTTGAGCAGCTTATCTTGTGACGAGCAGTGTGTAGCATCCCTTCCTTTGAGCCAGAAGCTCTGGGTTTGAGTCCCCCCCCCAAGACTTAATGGCCGGAGAAGGTGCATTCATAAGGTGGCTGAACAGATTGACTGGTTGCAACCTGGAAATCCTTCCAGTGCACCTGTGGAGGACAGTGCGGGCAGGAGGATCACCTGGTCAGCTATACTTGATGCTGATTGGTGCCCCTCAAGCTGTAGTCTCTGGAGACCTGTTCCAGGAGGAAAATCTAGCCGCGGAACAGACATAAGACATGTTTTACCTGCCTCATGTGCTACTAGGTGTGGGAAAGGTCTAAGTAAGTCTACCGAATGTCTTCCAAAAATCCAAAGACACATTGTCCCCTATATCCCTTTATTCAGTTGATCACTTCATTCAAAAACTACTCCCACTGTTAAGACTTTCGAAGGTAACCTATCCGACACTGAGATATTGATCTCTGCTGGAAAGTGAGTTTGCATGGGTGCGGGGCAAAGACCGAATTGGGCTTCAATGTGATGCCATCCATGACTGAAAAGCTCTCCAACAATTGGCTGAAGTAGGAGAAGTTGGCCACTTCCAAAATGGTGTAATCCATTCCTTCCAGAGACATGGGGAGGAGGGAGAGAATCAATCAACATCTTGGACATGTTGCAGGCGTGTGGTAGCTTTGCTCATGTAATGATTTATTAATAGACTTGGTTTTTGTATTCCTGAGTGACAGATTTTTATTAGCTTCTTTATAATTTTCCCCTCTCGACAGAACTCGTCAGCCAACATGACACCAGAAGCTTTCCATAGAGAGCGAAAGGCTAGCTTTCAGATCCCGGGCAGGCTGCTCACAGAAATGCGTGCCCTGCAGCATCGGAGCTCGATTTGGTTGTAGAGTTGAAAGAAAAATGTTGCTGTCCCCAATGGGTAAGTGGCTTTTTAGCTGACCTTGCACATCAGCCTGGAATCAAGTCCACTTTGAGTGAACAAAAATGAGGATCTAACATTTCCACATACAGTGCCCAGAATGTGCTGGCTGCTGTGCCTGTTTTGCCAAGGTGAACTTGCATGCACGTTTCTCTGCAAATGTATTAGCATAAACCCTAATGTTAATTCTCTCATGAGTTGGCACAGAGAATAGTCGCGTAATAAGAAGAGTGTGATTGCCTGAAAATAAGCCATTCTTTATCACTGCTGATTTCAATTAACTAATTGATGTTTATGCCACAGAAAGGCAGATCGATTGACTGATTTAATGCTCTTGGTCTTTTCAAACTAATTGCTGCAGTAGCAGTACTAGCTGCAATTGACCGTTGGTCAGGTGATCGAAACCGGATTACTGTGACCTGTGTGCCTGAGTATCAGGGTGTGATGTGAATGAACCCCTCGCTCTGTCTGAGAGCAATGGGCAGAAACATGCCTTCTCAACATGGAGACATGGCCAGTTTTTGGGCTGGTATTACTTCATGCAAAGGGACTGTTAGCTAGCATAAAAGATCGTGGAGTGTAATTGTGGGCAAAACTCACCTTGCACAGAGTTCTGTGATCTTTTGCACCGTGACTTGATTCCAGTAGCTTTGGTTGGAGAGGAGGGGAGGATAACAGCATGGGAACCCGGGCGCAGTGGTGGGATTTTTTTTTTTTAAAAGTGTCTTATTTATCGTTGAATAATATTGCTCAGTTTGCTTCTCTTGACGGTGTGATATATTTTCCCCGCCCTGTTGTCACATGTATGTCGGTGAATCATTGGCAATTGAAGGTTTGCTGAGTACATTCCAGGCATTGTGGCTTCAACATGGGAAGAATTGTATCAGCTGTTCATATTCATTGTTTGGCTTTTAGAGTTTCCAGGTGGTAGTTACTGGAAAGATGCAGAGTTGCGAATGGTTTGTTTGCTATGTGTGAGGTGTTCAGTGTAGTGCCATGGCCTGTATAATTTTAAATAATTGCTGTTGAGGTGAGAGACAGCTGAGATTCAGAAGAAATATTATCCACAGTCGAAATAGGCCACACAAACAGTGGCTTCTATTAACCCACTTAATATGTAGGCCAGGCAGACTTGATGAGTATTTCTGTCAGCATCATTGCCTTCATTCTTGGTGTGTATCTGAAGCAGTTAGGTTAGAGTGCCAATTAATCTGTGCACTTTATCTCATTTTATCGTTACTAGGTGGCGTCCTCAGTATAACAACATTAAAATATAACAACTCTTTGTTGCAGAACAAAAATGCTCCTTAGAAGAGGCAATTAATGTAACAGAAAACAGCCAGAGGCATGTCACTGAAGCTCACAATCTTATCAGCCGCACTTGTGCATGTCTTTACAATGTTATGTTAGCTTTGCAGTGAATGGTGCACATTATACACTTGTTTTAGCTGATGTTTCTCACCTGCAGAATTGTCTTCTGCTTATATGGAAAGTGGAGTATAGAAAGTTGCTCAAACTGCTTGGCAGTCTTGGTATTGTTAATTTTTCCAGTACGTCTGTTATCTGCGATATGTCTGTCAGTTATCTTTTTACTCATTGCGTCTAATTTCATTTGGTCCCATTGAATTGCGCTTTTTCTATTTCTGTCATCCAATAATCATTCTTTGCAAAGCCTTTCTCCCCAAGCCATCTACCAAGAAATGTTGGTGAAGCCCAACTGCCGTGATAGTTCATCAATTGGTCCACAATAAGCCAATGGAAAAAAAAACAAAATATGCAAAAAGAGTTCCTGAATTTAGCTTCAATACTTTTCATCACTGACATGCTCCACCAGGTTCTGCTCGCCCTTGTATACCATTCCCACCACTCCTTCATAGTTCACAATCCTCAACTGAGTAGCTGCTTGTCCATGTCTAGGAGACTCCCCACCATACCCTGGCAGCCCCAGTGTTAACAAACCTTGCAGCAAGGCCAATTCACCCACCCAACCCCAGCCCATGCTCGCAGATCTACGTTGGCTTCTGGCCCAGCAATTCTTGATTTTAAAATTGTCGTCCTTGTTTCAAATCTTTCCAGGGTCGCACATCGCCCTGTCATTGTAATCTCCTCCAGCCCCACGACCCTCAGATCTCTCTGCTCCTCCAATTCTGGATTCTTGAGCATCCTCATTTTTGATCGCTTCATGATTGGCGACCAAACCTTCAGCCTCCTAGGCCCTAAGCCTTGGAATTTTCTCATTAAACCTCTCTGGTGCTCTTGGCTCTCTCTCCTCTTTTAAGATGCTCTTTGACCTTGTGATAAATGTGGTGTCAAATTTTGCTTGTTAGTGCTCCTGTGAGGCACCTTGGGAGGTTTTACCACATGAAAGGCACTATGTAAATCCGTGTTGTTGTTGATTGGCGTCCTGGGTTGTCAGGGCTAAACCAAAGAGGGAAAGAAACATCTTATTAATATAATCAACTATGATCCTGATCATGCAGAGGTAGAGGAATGCATCTGAATAAATTCCTGACTTTATTTTCGTTCTGCTATGGTCTGTGGAACAGTAAGAAGAGGTGGAGAGATGGACGCTTTTTATTTCAGGGCATTAAGGAATGTGGCAAGATCCTTTGATGGGGGCAGGTTGTATCAAATCTGCAGGAATATGGTTTTGTTGGGATATTGCTGTTTTCTCTTCCTCTGTTTTATTATTAAGCAAGAATAGCAATAACAAAATGCTTTACGCAATAGAATAGGGCTTGAACCTTTGCGAATGGAGGAACGTCTGTTCTGAGGTGCATATTGTAGAATTAAAAGTTAGATAAGATGGGTGATTGAACCAAGGTGGGAATGTGGAGGCGGCTAGACACTCTGCAATTTTGATTCACTTATCAATGCCTTTGGGTCATAGGAGGAATCTTTCTCGGGAGACTGAATGAATCCATAATGCATAGCGCATGTGGAAAGGGCAAGACCTGCTGAGCTCAATGACATTTTCTTCTTCCATGCTCATCTGTCTCATTCTGTGTCTTTTGACTACATTGATTTTAGTTGTTCTCTATTTGCCTCAGACTTAACAGGACACTGCAGTATTTTGGTACTCTCCTGTGATTGTTACAATTTATAGGTACTTGGTAGATCATTTACTGATTTGTGTTTGGTATTGAGCCTTATTGTCAAGTGTTCCCTGGGAATTAATTAATAACCCATCTTGCTTCCTGATTGCATTGATGACAACATTATCACCATCACTTCAAGTTTATCCAGTTATTAATTTGGGAACAAAAACAGAATTACCTGGAAAAACTCAGCAGGTCTGGCAGCATCGGCGGAGAAGAAAAGAGTTGACGTTTCGAGTCCTCATGACCCTTCGACAGAACTTGAGTTCGAGTCCAGGAAAGAGCTGAAATATAAGCTGGTTTAAGGTGTGTGTGTGGGGGGCGGAGAGATAGAGAGACAGAGAGGTGGAGGGGGTTGGTGTGGTTGTAGCGACAAACAAGCAGTGATAGAAGCAGATCATCAAAAGATGTCAACAACAATAGTACAATAGAACACATAGGTGTTAAAGTTAAAGTTGGTGATATTATCTAAACGAATGTGCTAATTAAGAATGGATGGTAGGGCACTCAAGGTATAGCTCTAGTGGGTTTTTTTTTTTAAACCAGTTTATATTTCAGCTCTTTCCTGGACTCGAACTCAAGTTCTGTCGAAGGGTCATGAGGACTCGAAACGTCAACTCTTTTCTTCTCCGCCGATGCTGCCAGACCTGCTGAGTTTTTCCAGGTAATTCTGTTTTTGTTTTGGATTTCCAGCATCCGCAGTTTTTTTGTTTTTATTAATTTGGGAATCCCTTTTATCACTATTAAATTAACAGTGCAAGTTTCTCGAGGTCAGTGGAATCGACCTTTTAGTCCTTTAGTTAGGGCAGTTCAGCTCCTCCTAAAATATGTTCAAATTACTGATATTCCACTGTTATTCAGTTCTCTGCACTGGGGAATTTCGAAAAGGCTTAAATACCTGGAGCAGGCCAACACCATCCTGTTTCAGCCATGTTGTAGTATGCAATGTATTTAGTGCAGTGACACCGGGACGCTTATCTCATCCCCTTCTATTGTGCTGGAGCATGAGGAGGTCCACCTATTAATCATCCGTCAGGTGCTGAACTTGATTTTTTGGCCAATTGGAGTTTTGTAGTGGTGTCGGCAAGGAAGTGGGTCTTTCACAGGAAATTACAAATATAGAAGCCACTTCCCCTTGGGTTGAAACAGTCATGGCTTGAATTTTTGGAACATTATTCAAGGCACTAGTACATTTGCTACATGCCAGATAAAGCTTTATCAATGCTCTGGAATGTTATCCAGCACCATATGCTATCTGGTTAGACAAATAAAACACGAGTTTGGTATACGGACAGTGATATCTTGGCTGCTGCATTAATAAGGGTAATTTGTTAATTGCATCATGAGCATTGTGATTTGTTAAGACTTGTTACATCTCTGCACAGTTGACTGTTATTGATTTAAAAATCTTTCTCAGAGCTGTGGTCATGAGGGATAAGAGTGAGATTTATTTCCTTTTACATCAGTGAGTTGTCTGACATGCATGGAATCATGTTGGAGTCTTCAAAGTAAGTTGATTCCCATGTGTAGTGAGTTGGTCTAATGGTAGCGCGTGCATTCTGCTGTTAAGAACCCAAGCCAGCTTAACCAAGCTCTAACCCTCGCCACAGGTTGGCAGGACCTAGGTTCAGAGGCCCTGGGGTGAAAACTTCCAGAGTTAACCAGCCAAAATTGTGCAGCCTACCAGCTTAAAATCACCCTACCTCTTAAGTTACTGGTTTGTAAGGTTACCTGATACAAATGGTACAAATCCTGGCCCATTGTGGTGGGTCTCTCCCTCTGAGGATGACTTGGTTCGGAATTAGCTATGACAAAAGTGCTGCCTGTGAATCACTTTAATCCTCGGCGAGCCTGTTTACTAAGCTGCATCCTTTTCCTTTGATTCTCATCTTTCTCTGTTCCAAGTGGGGTAGTCACTGGCTGGTCATTAGACACACCACAACATGCCAGTCAGATTGATGATTAGAAGGGTAAAGCAGAGCACAAATCTGTTATAAACACATATAGCCGTGGGGTTTTTTTTGTCCCCCAGATGTTTATCAAAAACATTTTAATGCCAAAATGAGTCTGTCTAATTACAAATGAGTGGCAGTTCTGGTTTCAAGACACCCGACCAGACCCCATTTGTGTTGATTCATCCACTATTGTAAAAATACCTTATCTGAACGGAAACTATATTTGAGTTTCATTTCTTGTACATTTCATTGCCTGACTTTCACTTTTGTGGGGGAAAGGGTTGGGTGCTGTAAATAAAGTAGTAGAATGGGTTGAAGAGATTTACAGAAATGCAGGCAGCAATTAGAAAAGAAGGCAAGAAACTTTAGACCACTAAATTTGAGGAGAAAGTCAGTGGGTGGACATTTTTCCACTTGGTGCTCTCCTGTGAGAGTGTGTGTTGTAAATTATCTGATATTGTCTGATTATTTTCTCTGATATTAACACATGTCTGAGTTCAAAACTTTGCATTTTGCATTTTCAGAATGTGTCACCTTTTCTTGCTTGAGCCCTATGAAGTTATTGGTTCTTCAGGCTAATGAAATCTCTGCTGAAGTAAAACTGAACACTCGAACCATGACTAATTCCACCCTTTGCTCTTTCTGGACTTGATGAATGGTAGCCTTTCTATTGGCAGATCAGAAGCCCGAAGGATAAAATTGAGGAGCAACCTGTATCAGTATGCACTGTTACCTGGCAACCATTTTCTTTACACCTCTCAAAAACCATGATGTGTTTTTTTTCTGGATTAACTACAGTAAAGTTGTCTGACATTTTTACCTGGTAGGAGTCAGCTATTCCTCAATTTGAGGCTGATGTTTACTCAGGGTCACGAGTTTTTGTCATGGGTCTTCATGTGACTGAACAGGCTGATTCTTGACTCTCAGGCCTTTGGGCACGTGGGGCAGGATGTCCCACGAGGTAGTGAGATCCAGAGTGCAAGAGTTGCTTCCTTTTCTTTCCTTCCCCGCCGTTGCTCTGCCTCATCCTTGAGACATTGGGCCTGAAATCGTGGTGCAGCTAGATGGACAGGCAGTCATTGTTTTGAATGATTGGTAGCGCCCTCCTCCCAATTATTCACGTCAATGCTGCCATGCTTCAGGGAGAGCTACACATTGTCTTTGAAGCGTTTTCTTTGTTCTCCCCTGTAACGGTGGCCATTTTGAGAGTTGAGAAAACAGCACCTGGCGAGGGGGATGCTTTTTGGTCATTCACACAGTGTCCAATCCATCAAAGTTGATTATTCAGGGGTATTGCCTGAATGCATGTGGAGCTGACTTCAAGAAGGACAGTTGATGCTCCTTCTCTTGAATCCCGAGGATGCAGCAGAGGCATTGCTGATGGAATTTATCTCGCGCTTCTTGTGTGTCACTGATGCACAGTCCAGGAATACGTAGAAGGCTGGGCTGACGCAGCTGATCTTGTGTTGGACCTCCTCATCAATGGCAGCCTTTTGAGAGAGGTGGCTGCCAAGTTATGGGAAGTGCTCGACATATTCCAGAGCCCTCTCCTTCAATATATATGGGAGGTGGAATATTTGGCTGATCAATTGTGGGTTGACATGAGTTTTGTTTCGGCAACATTCAAGGACAGACTGAGTTTGTTTAATGCAGAATTGATGAGATTCGCAAGTGGTTTGCAAATCTGGTGCAAAGTGGGCAATGACATTGCAGTCATTCGCAAACTGTAGATCATGTATATGGTTGAAGGCTGTTTTTGTGACTGGGAGCCTGTGTCCAGTGGTGTACCGCAGGGTTCAGTGCTGGGTCCCTTTCTGTTTGTAGTGTACATTAATGATCTAGACACGAATGTAGGAGTTATGATCAGTAAGTTCGCAGATGACACAAAAATTGGTAGTGTGATAAAGCGAGGAGGAAAGCCTTAGACTACAGGACGATATAGCTGGTCTGGTCAGATGGGCAGAACAGTGGCAAATGGAATTTAATCCTGAAAAGTGAGGTGATGCATTTTGGGAGGACTAACAAGGCAAGGGAGTACATGATGAACGGTAGGACCCTAGGAAGTACAGAGGATCAGAGGGACCTTGCTGTGCATGTCCACAGATCCTTAAAGGCAGCAGGACAGGTAGATAAGGTGGTTAAGAAGGCATATGGGATACTTGCCTTTATTAGTTGAGACATTGAAAATAAGAGCAGGGAGGTTATGACGGAGCCATATGAAGCGATAGTTAGGCCACATCTGGAGTACTATGTGCAGTTCTGGTCGCTACGCTATAGGAGGGATGTGATTGCACTGGAGAGGGTGCAGAGGTGATTCACCAAGATGTTGCCTGGGCTGGAGCGCTTCAACTCTGAAGAGACACTAGATAGGCTGCAGCTGTTTTCTTTAGAGCAGGGAAGACCGAGGGGGAACCTGATTGAGGTGTACAAAATTATGAGGGGCATAGATAGGATATGTACGAAGAAACTTTCCCCCTTAGTGGAGGGAGGGGAGGTCAATAACCAGGGGGCATAAGTTTAAGGTAAGGGGCAGGAGGTTTAGATGGGATTTGAGGAAAATGTTTTTCACCCAGAGGGTATGGGGTATTTGGAACTCACTGCCTGAAAGGGTGGTAGAGGCAGGAACCCTCACAACATTTAAGACATATTTAAATAAACACTTAAAATACCATTGCATACAAGGCTATGGGTCAAGTGCTGGAAAATGGCATTAGAGAAGACGTGATGGGCCGAAGGGCCTCTTTCCATGCTGTAAAGCTCTATGACTCTATCTACAGTGGTCAGTTTAGCTTTGGCATGAAGGCGCCTGAGGTTGAGTTTCCTATCTAGATGATATTTAATACTCTCAGAAGAGGGCAGTTGATTTTTGATCAGTTCATTTGGGGCGAGCAGAGGGTATCCTGAAGAGGACTGCGCAGTCACAGATGCTGCTGCCCAAAGACTCCTCTTCCCAACAGGTGTGTCCAGCAGCTCTCATGCGCCAAGGAAGGCACTGCCAGGAGCAAGGAGCTCCCAATGGCATCACTCAAGGGATCCTCGGAGCACACAAGCCTCTCCACCATAACAAGGTGGCAATCCACGGAGGTGGAGCATAAGGGTGCTACGATGTTGCACAGCGTTCAGAATGCACAAGAGTATAGTTCATAGTTAAGTAATGAGCCCACCATTTCAGACACTGCAATGGGACAAGATTATTTGGCGCTTTTTGTGTTCCTCGAGGCGAGGAATGTTTATTGCCTGGGAATTTTGTCCAGTTTTGCACGTGATCTGTTCCCTGGCCTATGGTTGTCATAATCCACCGTGACTTATTTCCATTTTCTCCCATCAGCCATCTTGCCTCAGTAAAATTGTTTATCAGTCCCACATTTGGGCCTTGATGTATTGTGGACCAGAGCTCATTTTAAATCGGAGCCATGCAGACAAATGATGCTCTCAATGTTTTGTTTTGTGGACTTGAATTTAATTGTTGAAGGTGAAAGGCTTTGTTTAATACACCGTTTTGCCTTCCCACCTTTGACCTTCCCCCACCCAATTTTGTGTTTAATTGCACTTAACATACTGTATATTTTCA
This sequence comes from Carcharodon carcharias, assembly GCF_017639515.1. Taxonomy (NCBI): domain Eukaryota; kingdom Metazoa; phylum Chordata; class Chondrichthyes; order Lamniformes; family Lamnidae; genus Carcharodon; species Carcharodon carcharias. The sequence goes on from NC_054479.1 coordinate 132,981,726, forward strand.
TTTTATTTACTAGCATGAAGAACTGTGCTCATCTGCCTTTTGGATGAGATGTTAAACTGAGGTATTTTCTCCCCTCGTATCCATAAAAGACCCCATGACACTATTTGAAAATGAGCAGGGGAGTTCTCCTCTGTGTCCTGGCCAACATTCCTCCCTCACTCAATTTTTAAAAAAAAGCGTATTAACGAGTCGTTATCACGTTTGTGGCTCCTTGCTGTGCGCAAGTTGGCTGTTGCGTTTCCCTTTTTACCAACATTGACGCTGCTTGAAAGTGCCTCCATTAGCATTTTGGGGAATTAAAGTCATGAAAGGCACTATATAAATGCAAGTCCTTTCTTTTTATCTGTAGTCTTTATTCTTGTTTATTAGGTGAATTTTCGTAAGAGACAAATTTCTCCTCTGGACCCTCGACCTCCAAAGGATGCAGTAGAAACTATATCCTATATAAGATCAGATGAAGCAAGAGCAGCCTTGTGGAGGGGAGTTGCAGATTTGCTTCAGTGATGCATTGTAATAGAGGAAGAAGCCATATCTCTATTTTTATTAGAATTGCAATAGCTTGGATTGACATCCGATCTCTATCTGTTACAGTGAATTCAAGTTTCACTATGAAGAAAAGGTTGGAATGTGTGCTTTAATCAGAGTGGGTGGGAATGACAATTCATATGCAAATCAAGTAGCCACCCACTGTGGAGGCAGGAGCCTATTTAGCTGTAGGCCTCTCAGCTACACTTCACTCATAAGTATTCATTCTGACTGAGACAAAATAACTGAACTACTCCACCTCAGCAAAGTTAAGTTTCATCACCAGCTTCTAGTCAATTATTTTATGAAAATGCTGCTCTTTTCAACAAAAAAAACAAGGAAGGATTAAACTCCTCATTTGGGTAAGCTGTTTCATATTACTATGCACAGATTTAAATACAGTCGGGGATTTGAAATCCTGCAAGACTTCAGTCCTCACCTGTCATTCCTGTTTATTCACTAGTGAACATCTTCTGATATCAACAGTGCTGGCATTTTAATTTTTAAAAATAAATGCAGTATGGGGGAAGCCTCATATTTGATGCATCCTCTGACTAGGCTGAGTGCAGTGCTCTGCTCCTGAGTATTGGTGATTGTTTTATTGTAATAGCGCTCATGGTGTATTTGTTCACATTGTTTTTATATGGGAGCTAATGGAAATGTGGTGTACTGTGAAACAGTGCGAGCTTCTTGCTGAAGCCTTCACTGGTACAGTGAGGTTCTGTTGCGAGTTGCTGTGCAGTGGCTAACAGAATTAAATCACTGTGGCTCTTTGGTTTCTGACAAGTGCTGATACTAATGGCAGCTGTCGGTTTTTAACAGCTTTAATGTGCAGTGGAAGAAATAACTGGGAGGAACTTAGTGTGTCTTAGAAACTCAATGATTTATGTATAAAATAAGATACCTGTGAGTGATTGCAGTGTTGCAATCTAATTGAAGGATTTAGAATGTCTGGTTACAGAATACCTGGCTTAATCCAATTTGGGGCCTCAGGTGAGGTTTTACCTTGCAAGTGAATTGTGAGGTTACAGTGGTCATCTGAACGGCAAGAGTATTTTTTTAATACACGAAATCATTTCATTGTGTTTAGGAAGAGGTGGGTTATTCAATCCATTATTATGCCAACAGTGACTACCAAGGTTTTGCTTCCTGATGTGATATTGATGCTGTGTGGCGTCACCGAGGTTTTCAATAAGAAGTGAATCGTTCGAGACTACAAGGAAGTTGTTCAGCTCCTGTTGTAATGTTACTATAACAACTGGGAAGCAGTTACCAAAATAGACCTCACCATCGCACAGTTCCATTATTGTATTTGCCTTCAGGCTGAACATTGCAGTCAAGCAGCCAGTTCACCTAGATCCTGTCCCCCTCCTTGCAATCCAGTTCAGGAGGTGTGGTTTAAACTCGTGGCTGAACTCGTAAATCAGTATGCTTGATCATAGTGCATCTAACAGTACCTGACTGGAGAAGACTGAATTTGATGGTGCTGAGTTCTGCTCTGGACATTGAGCTTGAGTAGGCACACTTAACTTGTGTCCTGATGCTAGCCAACATTTTCTCGCATGAAAGCTAGTACAATTACATAGGAACTCATCGAAATTGGCTGTGTACATATTGCAGAAATGACACCGTTGGCCTGAAACCCAAAAACAGTGTGAGCACCCCCCTACCCCTCTTCAGTCACCCACCAGCACAGTGCACAGTCCCTTTGATGTCAGCCATGGCTCAGTTGCGAGCACTCTTGCTGCTGAATGAGGTTACCAGGCTAAAGCTCCACTTCAGGACTTGAACACAAAATTCAAGGCTGACACTCCACTGCAATGCTGAGAGAGCCATGCTGAGAATGCGATGCTGAGAGTGCAATGCTGAGAGTGCATTGCGCTGAGAAAGCAATCCTGAGAGCGTGTTGCGCTGAGTGTAATGCTGAGAGTGTAATGCTGAGAGTGTAATGCTGAGAGTGTGATGCTGAGAGTGTGATGCTGAGAGTGTGATGCTGAGAGTGTGATGCTGAGAGTGCGATGCTGAGAGTGCGATGCTGAGAGTGCACTGCTGAGAATGCGTTGCGCTGAGAATGCGTTGCGCTGAGAGTGCGTTGCGCTGAGAATGCGTTGCGCTGAGAGTGCGTTGCGCTGAGAGTGCGTTGCGCTGAGAGTGCGTTGCGCTGAGAGTGCGTTGCGCTGAGAGTGCGTTGCGCTGAGAGTGCGTTGCGCTGAGAGTGCGTTGCATTGAGAGTGCAATGCTGAGAGTGCGTTGCATTGAGAGTGTAATGCTGAGAGTGTGTTGCACTGAGTGTGCAATGCTGAGAGTGCAATGCTGAGAGTGCTTTGCGCTGCGAGTGCAATGCTGAGAGTGCAATGCTGAGAGTGCGTTGTGCTGAGAGTGCAATGCTGAGAGTGCGTTGCGCTGCGAGTGCAATGCTGAGAGTGCAATGCTGAGAGTGCGTTGCGCTGAGAGTGCAATGCTGAGAGTGCGTGGCACTGAGAGTGCGTTGCATTGAAAGTGCAATGCTGAGAGTAAGTTGCGCTGAGAGTGCGTTGCATTGAGAGTGTAATGCTGAGAGTGCGTTGCGCTGAGAGTGCGTTGCGCTGCAGGTGCAATGCTGAGAGTGCAATGCTCAGAGTGCATTGCACTGAGAGTGTTGCATTGAGAGTGCAATGCTGAGAGTGCGTTGCATTGAGAGTGTAATGCTGAGAGTGCGTTGCACTGAGTGTGCAATGCTGAGAGTAAGTTGCGCTGAGAGTGCGTTGCATTGAGAGTGTAATGCTGAGATTGCGTTGTGCTGAGAGTGCGTTGTGCTGAGAGTGCGTTGTGCTGAAAGTGCGTTGCGCTGAGAGTGCGTTGCGCTGAGAGTGCGTTGCGCTGAGAGTGCGTTGCGCTGAGAGTGCGTTGCGCTGAGGGTGCGTTGCGCTGAGGGTGCGTTGCGCTGAGGGTGCGTTGCGCTGAGGGTGCGTTGCGCTGAGAGTGTAATGCTGAGGGTGCGATGCGCTGAGAGTGCAATGCTGAGAGTGCGTTGTGCTGAGGGTGCGTTGTGCTGAGGGTGCGTTGTGCTGAGGGTGCGTTGCGCTGAGGGTGCGTTGCGCTGAGGGTGCGTTGCGCTGAGGGTGCGTTGCGCTGAGGGTGCGTTGCGCTGAGAGTGCGTTGCGCTGAGAGTGCGTTGCGCTGAGAGTGCGTTGCGCTGAGAGTGCAATACTGAGAGCGTGTTACGCTGAGAGTGTAATGCTGAGAGTGTAATGCTGAGGGTGCGATGCGCTGAGAGTGCGTTGTGCTGAGAGTGCGTTGTGCTGAGAGTGCGTTGCGCTGAGAGTGCAATGCTCAGAGTGCGTTGTGCTGAGAGTGCGTTGTGCTGAGAGTGCGTTGTGCTGAGAGTGCGTTGCGCTGAGAGTGCAATCCTGAGAGCGTGTTACGCTGAGAGTGTAATGCTGAGAGTGTAATGCTGAGGGTGCGATGCGCTGAGAGTGCAATGCTGAGAGTGCGTTGTGCTGAGAGTGCGTTGTGCTGAGAGTGCGTTGTGCTGAGGGTGCGTTGTGCTGAGGGTGCGTTGTGCTGAGGGTGCGTTGCGCTGAGGGTGCGTTGCGCTGAGAGTGCGTTGCGCTGAGAGTGCGTTGCGCTGAGAGTGCGTTGCGCTGAGAGTGCGTTGCGCTGAGAGTGCGTTGCGCTGAGAGTGCAATGCTGAGAGTGCGTTGCGCTGAGAGTGCAATGCTGAGAGTGCGTTGTGCTGAGAGTGCGTTGTGCTGAGAGTGCGTTGTGCTGAGAGTGCGTTGTGCTGAGAGTGCGTTGTGCTGAGAGTGCGTTGTGCTGAGAGTGCGTTGTGCTGAGAGTGCGTTGTGCTGAGAGTGCGTTGCGCTGAGAGTGCAATGCTCAGAGTGCGTTGTGCTGAGAGTGCGTTGTGCTGAGAGTGCGTTGTGCTGAGAGTGCGTTGCGCTGAGAGTGCAATCCTGAGAGCGTGTTACGCTGAGAGTGTAATGCTGAGAGTGTAATGCTGAGGGTGCGATGCGCTGAGAGTGCAATGCTGAGAGTGCGTTGTGCTGAGAGTGCGTTGTGCTGAGAGTGCGTTGTGCTGAGGGTGCGTTGTGCTGAGGGTGCGTTGTGCTGAGGGTGCGTTGCGCTGAGGGTGCGTTGCGCTGAGAGTGCGTTGCGCTGAGAGTGCGTTGCGCTGAGAGTGCGTTGCGCTGAGAGTGCAATGCTGAGAGTGCGTTGCGCTGAGAGTGCAATGCTGAGAGTGCGTTGTGCTGAGAGTGCGTTGTGCTGAGAGTGCGTTGTGCTGAGAGTGCGTTGTGCTGAGAGTGCGTTGTGCTGAGAGTGCGTTGTGCTGAGAGTGCGTTGCGCTGAGAGTGCAATGCTCAGAGTGCGTTGTGCTGAGAGTGCGTTGTGCTGAGAGTGCGTTGTGCTGAGAGTGCGTTGCGCTGAGAGTGCAATCCTGAGAGCGTGTTACGCTGAGAGTGTAATGCTGAGAGTGTAATGCTGAGGGTGCGATGCGCTGAGAGTGCAATGCTGAGAGTGCGTTGTGCTGAGAGTGCGTTGTGCTGAGAGTGCGTTGTGCTGAGAGTGCGTTGTGCTGAGGGTGCGTTGTGCTGAGGGTGCGTTGCGCTGAGGGTGCGTTGCGCTGAGGGTGCGTTGCGCTGAGAGTGCGTTGCGCTGAGAGTGCGTTGCGCTGAGAGTGCGTTGCGCTGAGAGTGCGTTGCGCTGAGAGTGCAATGCTGAGAGTGCGTTGCGCTGAGAGTGCAATGCTGAGAGTGCGTTGTGCTGAGAGTGCGTTGTGCTGAGAGTGCGTTGTGCTGAGAGTGCGTTGTGCTGAGAGTGCGTTGTGCTGAGAGTGCGTTGCGCTGAGAGTGCAATGCTCAGAGTGCGTTGTGCTGAGAGTGCGTTGTGCTGAGAGTGCGTTGTGCTGAGAGTGCGTTGCGCTGAGAGTGCAATCCTGAGAGCGTGTTACGCTGAGAGTGTAATGCTGAGAGTGTAATGCTGAGGGTGCGATGCGCTGAGAGTGCAATGCTGAGAGTGCGTTGTGCTGAGAGTGCGTTGTGCTGAGAGTGCGTTGTGCTGAGGGTGCGTTGTGCTGAGGGTGCGTTGTGCTGAGGGTGCGTTGTGCTGAGGGTGCGTTGCGCTGAGGGTGCGTTGCGCTGAGGGTGCGTTGCGCTGAGGGTGCGTTGCGCTGAGAGTGCGTTGCGCTGAGAGTGCGTTGCGCTGAGAGTGCGTTGCGCTGAGAGTGCGTTGCGCTGAGAGTGCGTTGCGCTGAGAGTGCGTTGCGCTGAGAGTGCGTTGCGCTGAGAGTGCAATACTGAGAGCGTGTTACGCTGAGAGTGTAATGCTGAGAGTGTAATGCTGAGGGTGCAATGCGCTGAGAGTGCAATGCTGAGAGTGCGTTGTGCTGAGAGTGCGTTGTGCTGAGAGTGCGTTGTGCTGAGGGTGCGTTGTGCTGAGGGTGCGTTGTGCTGAGGGTGCGTTGCGCTGAGGGTGCGTTGCGCTGAGGGTGCGTTGCGCTGAGAGTGCGTTGCGCTGAGAGTGCGTTGCGCTGAGAGTGCGTTGCGCTGAGAGTGCGTTGCGCTGCGAGTGCAATGCTGAGAGTGCGTTTCACTGAGAGTGTGTTGCATTGAGAGTGCAATGCTGAGTGCGCGTTGTGCTGAGAGTGCAATACTGAGAGTGCGTTGTGCTGAGAGTGCCATGATGAGAGTGCATTGCGCTGAGAGTGCGTTGCGCTGAGAGTGCAATGCTGAGAGTGCAATGCTGAGAGTGCAATGCTGAGAGTGCAATGCTGAGAGTGCGTTGCACTGAGAGTGTAATGCTGAGAGTGTAATGCTGAAAGTGTAATGCTGAAAGTGCATTGCACTGAGAGTGCGTTGCACCGAGAGTGCAATGCTGAGAGTGCGTTGCGCTGAGAGTGCGTTGCACTGAGAGTGCGTTGCGCTGAGTGTGCGTTGCGCTGAGAGTGCGTTGCGCTGAGAGTGCAATCCTGAGAGCGTGTTGCGCTGAGAGTGCGATGCTGAGAGTGCGATGCTGAGAGTGCGATGCTGAGAGTGCGATGCTGAGAGTGCGATGCGCTGAGAGTGCGATGCGCTGAGAGTGCAATGCTGAGAGTGCGTTGTGCTGAGAGTGCGTTGCGCTGAGAGTGCAATCCTGAGAGCGTGTTGCGCTGAGAGTGTAATGCTGAGAGTGTGATGCTGAGAGTGTAATGCTGAGAGTGTGATGCTGAGAGTGTGATGCTGAGAGTGTGATGCTGAGAGTGTGATGCTGAGAGTGTGATGCTGAGAGTGTGATGCTGAGAGTGTGATGCTGAGAGTGTGATGCTGAGAGTGCGTTGCGCTGAGGGGGCGTTGCGCTGAGGGGGCGTTGCGCTGAGGGTGCGTTGCGCTGAGGGTGCGTTGCGCTGAGGGTGCGTTGCGCTGAGGGTGCGTTGCGCTGAGAGTGCAATGCTGTGAGTGCGTTGCGCTGAGAGTGCAATGCTGAGAGTGCAATGCTGAGAGTGCGTTGCACTGAGAGTGTGTTGCATTGAGAGTGCAATGCTGAGAGTGCGTTGCACTGAGTGTGCAATGCTGAGAGTACGTTGCGCTGAGAGTGCAATGCTGAGAGTGCGTTGCGCTGCGAGTGCAATGATGAGAGTGCAATGCTGAGAGTGCAATGCTGAGAGTGCGTTGCACTGAGTGTGCAATGCCGAAAGTGCGTTGCACTGAGTGTGCAATGCCGAGAGTGCGTTGCACTGAGTGTGCAATGCTGAGAGTGCATTGCGCTGAGAGTGCAATGCTGAGAGTGCGTTGCGCTGAGAGTGCAATGCTGAGAGTGCGTTGCGCTGAGAGTGCAATGCTGAGAGTGCGTTGCGCTGCGAGTGCAATGCTGAGAGTGCAATGCTGAGAGTGCAATGCTGAGAGTGCAATGCTGAGAGTGCAATGCTGAGAGTGCGTTGCGCTGAGAGTGCAATGCTGAGAGTGCGTTGCACTGAGAGTGTGTTGCATTGAGAGTGCAATGCTGAGAGTAAGTTGCGCTGAAAGTGCGTTGCGCTGCAAGTGCAATGCTGAGAGTGCAATGCTGAGAGTGCAATGCTGAGAGTGCAATGCTCAGAGTGCATTGCACTGAGAGTGTGTTGCATTGAGAGTGCAATGCTGAGAGTAAGTTGCGCTGAGAGTGCGTTGCACTGAGTGTGCAATGCTGAGAGTGCGTTGCACTGAGTGTGCAATGCTGAGAGTGCGTTGCGCTGAGAGTGCGTTGCGCTGAGAGTGCGTTGCGCTGAGAGTGCGTTGCGCTGAGAGTGCGTTGCGCTGAGAGTGCGTTGCGCTGAGAGTGCGTTGCGCTGAGAGTGCGTTGCGCTGAGAGTGCGTTGCGCTGAGAGTGAGTTGCGCTGAGAGTGAGTTGCGCTGAGAGTGCGTTGCGCTGAGAGTGCGTTGCGCTGAGAGTGTAACGCTGAGCGTGCATTGCACTGAGTGCAACGCTGAGAGTGCAACGCTGAGAGTGCAACGCTGAGAGTGCAACGCTGAGAGTGCATTGCGCTGAGAGTGCAATGCTGAGAGTGCAATGCTGAGAGTGCAATGCTGAGAGTGCATTGCGCTGAGAGTGCAATGCTGAGAGTGCAATGCTGAGAGTGCAATGCTGAGAGTGCAATGCTGAGAGTGCAATGCTGAGAGTGCAATGCTGAGAGTGCATTGCTGAGAGTGCAATGCTGAGAGTGCATTGCGCTGAGAGTGCAATGCTGAGAGTGCAATGCTGAGAGTGCAATGCTGAGAGTGCAATGCTGAGAGTGCGTTGCACTGAGAGTGCAATGCTGAGCGTGCGTTGCACTGAGAGTGCAACGCGGAGAGTGTGTTGCACTGAGAGTGCAATGCTGAGAGTGCAATGCTGAGAGTGCAATGCTGAGAGTGCAATGCTGAGAGTGCATTGCGCTGAGAGTGCAATGCTGAGAGTGCAATGCTGAGAGTGCAATGCTGAGAGTGCAATGCTGAGAGTGCAATGCTGAGAGTGCATTGCGCTGAGAGTGCAATGCTGAGAGTGCAATGCTGAGAGTGCAATGCTGAGAGTGCATTGCTGAGAGTGCATTGCACTGAGAGTGCATTGCACTGAGAGTGCATTGCACTGAGAGTGCATTGCACTGAGAGTGCATTGCACTGAGAGTGCATTGCACTGAGAGTGCATTGCACTGAGAGTGCAATGCTGAGAGTGCGTTGCGCTGAGAGTGCGTTGCGCTGAGAGTGCGTTGCGCTGAGTGTGCGATGCTGAGTGTGCGATGCTGAGTGTGCGATGCTGAGTGTGCGATGCTGAGTGTGCGATGCTGAGAGTGCGATGCTGAGAGTGCGATGCTGAGAGTGCGATGCTGAGAGTGCGATGCTGAGAGTGCGATGCTGAGAGTGCGATGCTGAGAGTGCGTTGCACTGAGAGTGTAATGCTGAGAGTGCGTTGTACTGCGAGTGCGTTGTACTGCGAGTGCGTTGTACTGCGAGTGCGTTGCTGAGAGTGCGTTGCTGAGAGTGCGTTGCTGAGAGTGCGTTGCTGAGAGTGCGTTGCTGAGAGTGCGTTGCTGAGAGTGCGTTGCTGAGAGTGCGTTGCTGAGAGTGCGTTGCTGAGAGTGCGTTGCTGAGAGTGCAATGGTGAGAGTGTGTTGCGCTGAGAGCGTAATGCTGAGAGTGCGTTGCACTGTGATTCCATTGCACTGAGAGTGCGTTGCGCTGAGAGTGCGTTGCGCTGAGAGTGCGATGCTGAGAGTACGTTGCACTGAGAGTGCAATGCTGAGAGTGCGTTGCGCTGTGAGTGCATTGCTGAGAGTGCATTGCTGAGAGTGCATTGCGCTGAGAGTGCGATGCTGAGAGAGTGCGTTGCGCTGAGAGTGCAATGCTGAGAGTGCAATGCTGAGAGTGCAATGCTGAGAGTGCAATGCTGAGAGTGCGTTGCACTGAGAGTGTAATGCTGAGAGTGTAATGCTGAAAGTGCATTGCACTGAGAGTGCGTTGCGCCGAGAGTGCAATGCTGAGAGTGCGTTGCGCTGAGAGTGCGTTGCACTGAGAGTGCGTTGCGCTGAGAGTGCGTTGCACTGAGAGTGCAATCCTGAGAGCGTGTTGCGCTGAGAGTGCGATGCTGAGAGTGCAATGCTGAGAGTGCGATGCTGAGAGTGCGATGCTGAGAGTGCGATGCGCTGAGAGTGCAATGCTGAGAGTGCGTTGTGCTGAGTGCGTTGCGCTGAGAGTGCAATCCTGAGAGCGTGTTGCGCTGAGAGTGTAATGCTGAGAGTGTGATGCTGAGAGTGTGATGCTGAGAGTGTGATGCTGAGAGTGTGATGCTGAGAGTGTGATGCTGAGAGTGTGTTGCGCTGAGAGTGCGATGCGCTGAGAGTGCGTTGCGCTGAGAGTGCGTTGCGCTGAGAGTGCGTTGCGCTGAGAGTGCGTTGCGCTGAGAGTGCGTTGCGCTGAGGGTGCGTTGCGCTGAGGGTGCGTTGCGCTGAGGGTGCGTTGCGCTGAGGGTGCGTTGCGCTGAGAGTGCAATGCTGTGAGTGCAATGCTGAGAGTGCGTTGCACTGAGAGTGTGTTGCATTGAGAGTGCAATGCTGAGAGTGCGTTGCACTGAGTGTGCAATGCTGAGAGTGCGTTGCACTGAGTGTGCAATGCTGAGAGTGCGTTGCGCTGAGAGTGCAATGCTGAGAGTGCGTTGCACTGCGAGTGCAATGCTGAGAGTGCAATGCTGAGAGTGCAATGCTGAGAGTGCAATGCTGAGAGTGCGTTGCGCTGAGAGTGCAATGCTGAGAGTGCGTTGCACTGAGAGTGCAATGCCGAAAGTGCGTTGCACTGAGTGTGCAATGCCGAGAGTGCGTTGCGCTGAGTGTGCAATGCTGAGAGTGCGTTGCGCTGCGAGTGCAATGATGAGAGTGCAATGCTGAGAGTGCAATGCTGAGAGTGCGTTGCGCTGAGAGTGCAATGCTGAGAGTGCGTTGCACTGAGAGTGTGTTGCATTGAGAGTGCAATGCTGAGAGTAAGTTGCGCTGAAAGTGCGTTGCGCTGCAAGTGCAATGCTGAGAGTGCAATGCTGAGAGTGCAATGCTGAGAGTGCAATGCTGAGAGTGCAATGCTCAGAGTGCAATGCTCAGAGTGCATTGCACTGAGAGTGTGTTGCATTGAGAGTGCAATGCTGAGAGTAAGTTGCGCTGAGAGTGCGTTGCATTGAGAGTGTAATGCTGAGAGTGCGTTGCATTGAGAGTGTAATGCTGAGAGTGCGTTGCATTGAGAGTGTAATGCTGAGAGTGCGTTGCACTGAGTGTGCAATGCTGAGAGTGCGTTGCACTGAGTGTGCAATGCTGAGAGTGCGTTGCGCTGAGAGTGCGTTGCGCTGAGAGTGCGTTGCGCTGAGAGTGTAATGCTGAGCGTGCATTGCACTGAGAGTGCAACGCTGAGAGTGCATTGCGCTGAGAGTGCAATGCTGAGAGTGCAATGCTGAGAGTGCAATGCTGAGAGTGCAATGCTGAGAGTGCAATGCTGAGAGTGCAATGCTGAGTGTGCAATGCTGAGAGTGCATTGCGCTGAGAGTGCAATGCTGAGAGTGCAATGCTGAGAGTGCAATGCTGAGCGTGCGTTGCACTGAGAGTGCAACGCTGAGAGTGTGTTGCACTGAGAGTGCAATGCTGAGAGTGCAATGCTGAGAGTGCAATGCTGAGAGTGCAATGCTGAGAGTGCAATGCTGAGAGTGCAATGCTGAGAGTGCAATGCTGAGAGTGCAATGCTGAGAGTGCAATGCTGAGAGTGCAATGCTGAGAGTGCATTGCACTGAGAGTGCATTGCGCTGAGAGTGCAATGCTGAGAGTGCAATGCTGAGCGTGCAATGCTGAGCGTGCGTTGCACTGAGAGTGCAACGCTGAGAGTGCATTGCGCTGAGAGTGCAATGCTGAGAGTGCAATGCTGAGAGTGCAATGCTGAGAGTGCAATGCTGAGAGTGCATTGCACTGAGAGTGCATTGCACTGAGAGTGCATTGCACTGAGAGTGCATTGCACTGAGAGTGCATTGCACTGAGAGTGCAATGCTGAGAGTGCGTTGCGCTGAGAGTGCGTTGCGCTGAGTGTGCGATGCTGAGAGTGCGATGCTGAGAGTGCGATGCTGAGAGTGCGATGCTGAGAGTGCAATGGTGAGAGTGCAATGGTGAGAGTGCGTTGCGCTGAGAGTGTAATGCTGAGAGTGCGTTGCACTGTGATTCCATTGCACTGTGAGTGCGTTGCGCTGAGAGTGCGTTGCGCTGAGAGTGCAATGCTGAGAGTGCGTTGCACTGAGAGTGCAATGCTGAGAGTGCGTTGCGCTGAGAGTGCGTTGCGCTGAGAGTGCGTTGCGCTGAGAGTGCGTTGCGCTGAGAGTGCAGTGCTGAGAGTGCGTTGCGCTGAGAGTGCAATGCTGAGAGTGCAATGCTGAGAGTGCATTGCACTGAGAGTGCGTTGCGCTGAGAGTTCAATCCTAATAGCGCGTTGCGCTGAGAGCGTGTTGCGCTGAGTGTGATGCTGAGAGTGTGATGCTGAGAGTGTGATGCTGAGAGTGTGATGCTGAGAGTGTGATGCTGAGAGTGTGATGCTGAGAGTGTGATGCTGAGAGTGTGATGCTGAGAGTGTGATGCTGAGAGTGTGATGCTGAGAGTGTGATGCTGAGAGTGTGATGCTGAGAGTGTGATGCTGAGAGTGTGATGCTGAGAGTGTGATGCTGAGAGTGTGATGCTGAGAGTGTGATGCTGAGAGTGTGATGCTGAGAGTGTGATGCTGAGAGTGTGATGCTGAGAGTGTGATGCTGAGAGTGTGATGCTGAGAGTGTGATGCTGAGAGTGTGATGCTGAGAGTGTGATGCTGAGAGTGTGATGCTGAGAGTGTGATGCTGAGAGTGTGATGCTGAGAGTGTGATGCTGAGAGTGTGATGCTGAGAGTGTGATGCTGAGAGTGTGATGCTGAGAGTGTGATGCTGAGAGTGTGATGCTGAGAGTGTGATGCTGAGAGTGTGATGCTGAGAGTGTGATGCTGAGAGTGTGATGCTGAGAGTGTGATGCTGAGAGTGTGATGCTGAGAGTGTGATGCTGAGAGTGTGATGCTGAGAGTGCGATGCTGAGAGTGCGATGCTGAGAGTGCGATGCTGAGAGTGTGATGCTGAGAGTGTGATGCTGAGAGTGTGATGGTGAGAGTGTGATGCTGAGAGTGTGATGCTGAGAGTGTGATGCTGAGAGTGTGATGCTGAGAGTGTGATGCTGAGAGTGTGATGCTGAGAGTGTGATGCTGAGAGTGTGATGCTGAGAGTGTGATGCTGAGAGTGTGATGCTGAGAGTGTGATGCTGAGAGTGTGATGCTGAGAGTGTGATGCTGAGAGTGTGATGCTGAGAGTGTGATGCTGAGAGTGTGATGCTGAGAGTGTGATGCTGAGAGTGTGATGCTGAGAGTGCGATGCTGAGAGTGCGATGCTGAGAATGCGTTGTGCTGTGAGTGCGTTGCTGAGAGTGCGTTGCTGAGAGTGCGTTGCTGAGAGTGCGTTGCTGAGAGTGCGTTGCTGAGAGTGCGTTGCTGAGAGTGCGTTGCTGAGAGTGCAATGGTGAGAGTGCAATGGTGAGAGTGCAATGGTGAGTGTGCGTTGTGCTGAGAGTGTAATGTTGAGAGTGCGTTGCACTGTGATTCCATTGCACTGAGAGTGCATTGTGCTGAGAGTGCGTTGTGGTGAGAGTGCGATGCTGAGAGTGCGATGCTGAGAGTGCGATGCTGAGAGTGCGATGCTGAGAGTGCGATGCGCTAAGAGTGCAATGCGGAGAATGCGTTGGGCAGAGAGTGCGTTGCGCAGAGAGTGCGTTGCGCAGAGAGTGCGTTGCGCAGAGAGTGCGTTGCGCAGAGAGTGCGTTGCGCAGAGAGTGCGTTGCGCAGAGAGTGCGTTGCGCTGAGAGTGCGTTGCGCTGCGAGTGCGTTGCGCTGAGAGTGCAATGCTGAGAATGCGTTGCGCTGAGAGTGCGTTGCGCTGCGGGTGCGTTGCGCTGGGGGTGCGATGCGCTGAGAGTGCGTTGCGTTGAGAGTGCAATGCTGAGAGTGCGTTGCTGAGAGTGCGTTGCTGAGAGTGCAATGGTGAGAGTGTGTTGCGCTGAGAGCATAATGCTGAGAGTGCGTTGCACTGTGATTCCATTGCACTGAGAGTGCGTTGCGCTGAGAGTGCGTTGCGCTGAGAGTGCGTTGCGCTGAGAGTGCGTTGCGCTGAGAGTGCGATGCTGAGAGTGCGTTGCACTGAGAGTGCAATGCTGAGAGTGCGTTGCGCTGTGAGTGCATTGCTGAGAGTGCATTGCTGAGAGTGCATTGCTGAGAGTGCGTTGCGCTGAGAGTGCAATGCTGAGAGTGAAATGCTGAGAGTGTGTTGCGCTGAGAGTGCAATCCTGAGAGCGCGTTGCGCTGAGAGTGTGATGCTGAGAGTGCATTGCGCTGAGAGTGCGATGCTGAGAGAGTGCGTTGCGCTGAGAGTGCAATGCTGAGAGTGCGTTGCACTGAGATTGCAATGCTGAGAGTGCGTTGCGCTGAGAGTGCAATGCTGAGAGTGCAATGCTGAGAGTGCAATGCTGAGAGTGCAATGCTGAGAGTGCAATGCTGAGAGTGCAATGCTGAGAGTGTGTTGCGCTGAGAGTTCAATCCTAATAGCGCGTTGCGCTGAGAGCGTGTTGTGCTGAGAGTGTGATGCTGAGAGTGTGATGCTGAGAGTGTGATGCTGAGAGTGTGATGCTGAGAGTGTGATGCTGAGAGTGTGATGCTGAGAGTGTGATGCTGAGAGTGTGATGCTGAGAGTGTGATGCTGAGAGTGTGATGCTGAGAGTGTGATGCTGAGAGTGTGATGCTGAGAGTGTGATGCTGAGAGTGTGATGCTGAGAGTGTGATGCTGAGAGTGTGATGCTGAGAGCGTGATGCTGAGAGCGTGATGCTGAGAGCGTGATGCTGAGAGCGTGATGCTGAGAGCGTGATGCTGAGAGCGTGATGCTGAGAGCGTGATGCTGAGAGCGTGATGCTGAGAGCGTGATGCTGAGAGCGTGATGCTGAGAGTGTGATGCTGAGAGTGTGATGCTGAGAGTGTGATGCTGAGAGTGTGATGCTGAGAGTGTGATGCTGAGAGTGTGATGCTGAGAGTGTGATGCTGAGAGTGTGATGCTGAGAGTGTGATGCTGAGAGTGTGATGCTGAGAGTGTGATGCTGAGAGTGTGATGCTGAGAGTGTGATGCTGAGAGTGTGATGCTGAGAGTGTGATGCTGAGAGTGTGATGCTGAGAGTGTGATGCTGAGAGTGTGATGCTGAGAGTGTGATGCTGAGAGTGTGATGCTGAGAGTGTGATGCTGAGAGTGTGATGCTGAGAGTGTGATGCTGAGAGTGTGATGCTGAGAGTGTGATGCTGAGAGTGTGATGCTGAGAGTGTGATGCTGAGAGTGTGATGCTGAGAGTGTGATGCTGAGTGTGTGATGCTGAGTGTGTGATGCTGAGTGTGTGATGCTGAGTGTGTGATGCTGAGTGTGTGATGCTGAGAGTGTGATGCTGAGAGTGTGATGCTGAGAGTGTGATGCTGAGAGTGTGATGCTGAGAGTGTGATGCTGAGAGTGTGATGCTGAGAGTGTGATGCTGAGAGTGTGATGCTGAGAGTGTGATGCTGAGAGTGTGATGCTGAGAGTGTGATGCTGAGAGTGTGATGCTGAGAGTGTGATGCTGAGAGTGTGATGCTGAGAGTGTGATGCTGAGAGTGTGATGCTGAGAGTGTGATGCTGAGAGTGTGATGCTGAGAGTGTGATGCTGAGAGTGTGATGCTGAGAGTGTGATGCTGAGAGTGTGATGCTGAGAGTGTGATGCTGAGAGTGTGATGCTGAGAGTGTGATGCTGAGAGTGTGATGCTGAGTGTGTGATGCTGAGTGTGTGATGCTGAGTGTGTGATGCTGAGTGTGTGATGCTGAGTGTGTGATGCTGAGTGTGTGATGCTGAGTGTGTGATGCTGAGTGTGTGATGCTGAGTGTGTGATGCTGAGTGTGTGATGCTGAGAGTGTGATGCTGAGAGTGTGATGCTGAGAGTGTGATGCTGAGAGTGTGATGCTGAGAGTGTGATGCTGAGAGTGTGATGCTGAGAGTGTGATGCTGAGAGTGTGATGCTGAGAGTGTGATGCTGAGAGTGTGATGCTGAGAGTGTGATGCTGAGAGTGTGATGCTGAGAGTGTGATGCTGAGAGTGTGATGCTGAGAGTGTGATGCTGAGAGTGTGATGCTGAGAGTGTGATGCTGAGAGTGTGATGCTGAGAGTGTGATGCTGAGAGTGTGATGCTGAGAGTGTGATGCTGAGAGTGTGATGCTGAGAGTGTGATGCTGAGAGTGTGATGCTGAGAGTGTGATGCTGAGAGTGTGATGCTGAGAGTGTGATGCTGAGAGTGTGATGCTGAGAGTGTGATGCTGAGAGTGTGATGCTGAGAGTGTGATGCTGAGAGTGTGATGCTGAGAGTGTGATGCTGAGAGTGTGATGCTGAGAGTGTGATGCTGAGAGTGTGATGCTGAGAGTGTGATGCTGAGAGTGTGATGCTGAGAGTGTGATGCTGAGAGTGTGATGCTGAGAGTGTGATGCTGAGAGTGTGATGCTGAGAGTGTGATGCTGAGAGTGTGATGCTGAGAGTGTGATGCTGAGAGTGTGATGCTGAGAGTGTGATGCTGAGAGTGTGATGCTGAGAGTGTGATGCTGAGAGTGTGATGCTGAGAGTGTGATGCTGAGAGTGTGATGCTGAGAGTGTGATGCTGAGAGTGTGATGCTGAGAGTGTGATGCTGAGAGTGTGATGCTGAGAGTGTGATGCTGAGAGTGTGATGCTGAGAGTGTGATGCTGAGAGTGTGATGCTGAGAGTGTGATGCTGAGAGTGTGATGCTGAGAGTGTGATGCTGAGAGTGTGATGCTGAGAGTGTGATGCTGAGAGTGTGATGCTGAGAGTGTGATGCTGAGAGTGTGATGCTGAGAGTGTGATGCTGAGAGTGTGATGCTGAGAGTGTGATGCTGAGAGTGTGTTGCGCTGGGAGTGCGTTGCGCTGGGAGTGCGTTGCGCTGAGAGTGCAATGCTGAGAGTGCGTTGCTGAGAGTGCGTTGCTGAGAGTGCGTTGCTGAGAGTGCGTTGCTGAGAGTGCGTTGCTGAGAGTGCGTTGCTGAGAGTGCGTTGCTGAGAGTGCGTTGCTGAGAGTGCGTTGCTGAGAGTGCGTTGCTGAGAGTGCGTTGCTGAGAGTGCGTTGCTGAGAGTGCGTTGCTGAGAGTGCGTTGCTGAGAGTGCGATGCTGAGTGTGCGATGCTGAGTGTGCGATGCTGAGTGTGCGATGCTGAGTGTGCGATGCTGAGTGTGCGATGCTGAGTGTGCGATGCTGAGTGTGCGATGCTGAGAGTGCGATGCTGAGAGTGCGATGCTGAGAGTGCGATGCTGAGAGTGCGATGCTGAGAGTGCGATGCTGAGAGTGCGATGCTGAGAGTGCGATGCTGAGAGTGCGATGCTGAGAGTGCGATGCTGAGAGTGCGATGCTGAGAGTGCGATGCTGAGAGTGCGATGCTGAGAGTGCGATGCTGAGAGTGCGATGCTGAGAGTGCGATGCTGAGAGTGCGATGCTGAGAGTGCGATGCTGAGAGTGCGATGCTGAGAGTGCGATGCTGAGAGTGCGATGCTGAGAGTGCGATGCTGAGAGTGTGATGCTGAGAGTGCGTTGCTGAGAGTGCGTTGCTGAGAGTGCGATGCTGAGTGTGCGATGCTGAGTGTGCGATGCTGAGTGTGCGATGCTGAGTGTGCGATGCTGAGTGTGCGATGCTGAGTGTGCGATGCTGAGTGTGCGATGCTGAGAGTGCGATGCTGAGAGTGCGATGCTGAGAGTGCGATGCTGAGAGTGCGATGCTGAGAGTGCGATGCTGAGAGTGCGATGCTGAGAGTGCGATGCTGAGAGTGCGATGCTGAGAGTGCGATGCTGAGAGTGCGATGCTGAGAGTGCGATGCTGAGAGTGCGATGCTGAGAGTGCGATGCTGAGAGTGCGATGCTGAGAGTGCGATGCTGAGAGTGCGATGCTGAGAGTGCGATGCTGAGAGTGCGATGCTGAGAGTGCGATGCTGAGAGTGTGATGCTGAGAGTGCGATGCTGAGAGTGTGATGCTGAGAATGCGTTGTGCTGTGAGTGCGTTGCTGAGAGTGCGTTGCTGAGAGTGCGTTGCTGAGAGTGCGTTGCTGAGAGTGCAGTGGTGAGAGTGCAGTGGTGAGAGTGCAGTGGTGAGAGTGCAGTGGTGAGAGTGCAGTGGTGAGAGTGCAGTGGTGAGAGTGCAGTGGTGAGAGTGCAGTGGTGAGAGTGCAGTGGTGAGAGTGCAGTGGTGAGAGTGCAGTGGTGAGAGTGCAGTGGTGAGAGTGCAGTGGTGAGTGTGCATTGCGCTGAGAGTGTAATGCTGAGAGTGCGTTGCACTGTGATTCCATTGCACTGAGAGTGCGTTGCGCTGAGAGTGCGTTGCGCTGAGAGTGTGATGCTGAGAGTGTGATGCTGAGAATGCGTTGCGCTGGGAGTGCGTTGCGCTGGGAGTGCGTTGCGCTGGGAGGGCAATGCTGAGAGTGCGTTGCGCTGTGAGTGCGTTGCGCTGAGAGTGCGTTGCTGAGAGTGCGTTGCTGAGAGTGCGTTGCTGAGAGTGCGTTGCTGAGAGTGCGTTGCTGAGAGTGCGTTGCTGAGAGTGCGTTGCTGAGAGTGCGTTGCTGAGAGTGCAGTGGTGAGTGTGCATTGCGCTGAGAGTGTAATGCTGAGAGTGCGTTGCACTGTGATTCCATTGCACTGAGAGTGCGTTGCGCTGAGAGTGCGTTGCGCTGAGAGTGCGTTGCGCTGAGAGTGCGTTGCGCTGAGAGTGCGTTGCGCTGAGAGTGCGTTGCGCTGAGAGTGCGTTGCGCTGAGAGTGCGTTGCGCTGAGATGGCGTTGCGCTGAGATGGCGTTGCGCTGAGAGTGTGATGCTGAGAGTGTGATGCTGAGAGTGTGATGCTGAGAGTGTGATGCTGAGAGTGTGATGCTGACAATGCGTTGCGCTGGGAGTGCGTTGCGCTGGGAGGGCAATGCTGAGAGTGCGTTGCGCTGTGAGTGCAATGCTGAGAGTGCGTTGCTGAGAGTGCGTTGCTGAGAGTGCGTTGCTGAGAGTGCGTTGCTGAGAGTGCGTTGCTGAGAGTGCAGTGGTGAGAGTGCAGTGGTGAGAGTGCAGTGGTGAGTGTGCATTGCGCTGAGAGTGTAATGCTGAGAGTGCGTTGCACTGTGATTCCATTGCGCTGAGAGTGCGTTGCGCTGAGAGTGCGTTGCGCTGAGAGTGCGTTGCGCTGAGAGTGCGTTGCGCTGAGAGTGCGTTGCGCTGAGAGTGCGTTGCGCTGAGAGTGCGTTGCGCTGAGAGTGCGATGCTGAGAGTGCGATGCTGAGAGTGCGATGCTGAGAGTGCGTTGCACTGAGAATGCAATGCTGAGAGTGCAATGCTGAGAGTGCAATGCTGAGAGTGCGTTGCGCTGAGAGTGCAATGCTGAGAGTGCGTTGTGCTGAGAGTGCGTTGCGCTGAGAGTGCGTTGCGCTGAGAGTGTGATGCTGAGAGTGTGATGCTGAGAGTGTGATGCTGAGAGTGTAATGCTGAGAGTGTGATGCTGAGAGTGTGATGCTGAGAATGCGTTGCGCTGGGAGTGCGTTGCGCTGGGAGGGCAATGCTGAGAGTGCGTTGCGCTGTGAGTGCGTTGCTGAGAGTGCGTTGCTGAGAGTGCGTTGCTGAGAGTGCGTTGCTGAGAGTGCGTTGCTGAGAGTGCGTTGCTGAGAGTGCGTTGCTGAGAGTGCGTTGCTGAGAGTGCGTTGCTGAGAGTGCAGTGGTGAGTGTGCATTGCGCTGAGAGTGTAATGCTGAGAGTGCGTTGCACTGTGATTCCATTGCACTGAGAGTGCGTTGCGCTGAGAGTGCGTTGCGCTGAGAGTGCGTTGCGCTGAGAGTGCGTTGCGCTGAGAGTGCGTTGCGCTGAGAGTGCTTTGCGCTGAGATGGCGTTGCGCTGAGATGGCGTTGCGCTGAGAGTGTGATGCTGAGAGTGTGATGCTGAGAGTGTGATGCTGACAATGCGTTGCGCTGGGAGTGCGTTGCGCTGGGAGGGCAATGCTGAGAGTGCGTTGCGCTGTGAGTGCAATGCTGAGAGTGCGTTGCTGAGAGTGCGTTGCTGAGAGTGCGTTGCTGAGAGTGCGTTGCTGAGAGTGCGTTGCTGAGAGTGCGTTGCTGAGAGTGCGTTGCTGAGAGTGCAGTGGTGAGTGTGCATTGCGCTGAGAGTGTAATGCTGAGAGTGCGTTGCACTGTGATTCCATTGCGCTGAGAGTGCGTTGCGCTGAGAGTGCGTTGCGCTGAGAGTGCGTTGCGCTGAGAGTGCGATGCTGAGAGTGCGATGCTGAGAGTGCGATGCTGAGAGTGCGATGCTGAGAGTGCGATGCTGAGAGTGCGATGCTGAGAGTGCGATGCTGAGAGTGCGTTGCACTGAGAGTGCAATGCTGAGAGTGCAATGCTGAGAGTGCAATGCTGAGAGTGCAATGCTGAAAGTGCGTTGCGCTGAGAGTGCGTTGCGCTGAGAGTGCGTTGCGCTGAGAGTGCGTTGCGCTGAGAGTGCATTGCTGAGAGTGCGTTGCGCTGAGAGTGCAATGCTGAGAGTGCATTGCACAGAGAATGCAATGCTGAGAGTGAACTGCTAAGAGTGCGTTGCGCTGAGAGTGCAATGCTGAGAGTGCATTGCACAGAGAATGCAATGCTGAGAGTGAACTGCTAAGAGTGCGTTGCGCTGAGAGTGCCATGCTGAGAGTGCGTTGCACTGAGAATGCAATGCTGAGAGTGCAATGCTGAGAGTGCAATGCTGAGAGTGCAATGCTGAGCGTGCAATGCTGAGAGTGCAATGCTGAAAGTGCGTTGCACTGAGAGTGCAGTGCTGAGAGTGCAGTGCTGAGAGTGCGATGCTGAGAGTGCGATGCTGAGAGTGCGATGCTGAGAGTGCGATGCTGAGAGTGCGATGCTGAGAGTGCGATGCTGAGAGTGCGATGCTGAGAGTGCGATGCTGAGAGTGCGATGCTGAGAGTGCGATGCTGAGAGTGCAATGCTGAGAGTAAGTTGTGCTGAGAGTGCGTTGCACTGAGAGTGCGATGCTGAGAGTGCGTTGCACTGAGAGTGCAATGCTGAGAGTGCGTTGCACTGAGAGTGCAATGCTGAGAGTGCGTTGCACTGAGAGTGCAATGCTGAGAGTGCGTTGCACTGAGAGTGCAATGCTGAGAGTGCAATGCTGAGAGTGCAATGCTGAGAGTGCAATGCTGAGAGTGCAATGCTGAGCGTGCAATGCTGAGAGTGCAATGCTGAAAGTGCGTTGCACTGAGAGTGCAATGCTAAGATTGCGTTGTGCTGAGAGTGCGCTGCTGAGAGTGCGTTGCACTGAGAGTGCGATGCTGAGAGTGCAATGCTGAGAGTAAGTTGTGCTGAGAGTGCGTTGCATTGAGAGTGCGATGCTGAGAGTGCGATGCTGAGAGTGCGATGCTGAGAGTGCAATGCTGAGAGTGCGTTGCACTGAGAATGCAATGCTGAGAGTGCAATGCTGAGCGTGCAATGCTGAGAGTGCAATGCTGAAAGTGAATTGCGCTGAGAGTGCGTTGCGCTGAGAGTGCATTGCGCTGAGAGTGCGTTGCGCTGAGAGTGCGTTGCGCTGAGAGTGCGATGCGCTGAGAGTGCGATGCGCTGAGAGTGCCATGCTGAGAGTGCGATGCTGAGAGTGCAATTCTGAGAGTGCGTTGCACTGAGAGTGCAATGCTGAGAGTGCAATGCTGAGCGTGCAATGCTGAGCGTGCAATGCTGAAAGTGCGTTGCACTGAGAGTGCAATGCTGAGAGTGCGTTGCGCTGAGAGTGCGATGCTGAGAGTGCGATGCTGAGAGTGCGATGCTGAGAGTGCGATGCTGAGAGTGCGATGCTGAGAGTGCGATGCTGAGAGTGCGATGCTGAGAGTGCGATGCTGAGAGTGCGATGCTGAGAGTGCGATGCTGAGAGTGCAATGCTGAGAGTAAGTTGTGCTGAGAGTGCGTTGCATTGAGAGTGCGATGCTGAGAGTGCGTTGCACTGAGAGTGCAATGCTGAGAGTGCGTTGCACTGAGAGTGCAATGCTGAGAGTGCGTTGCACTGAGAGTGCAATGCTGAGAGTGCGTTGCACTGAGAATGCAATGCTGAGAGTGCAATGCTGAGAGTGCAATGCTGAGAGTGCAATGCTGAGAGTGCAATGCTGAGCGTGCAATGCTGAGCGTGCAATGCTGAAAGTGCGTTGCACTGAGAGTGCAATGCTGAGATTGCGTTGCACTAAGAGTGCGATGCTGAGAGTGCAAGGCTGAGAGTAAGTTGTGCTGAGAGTGCGTTGCATTGAGAGTGCGATGCTGAGAGTGCAATGCTGAGAGTGCGTTGCACTGAGAGTGCGTTGCGCTGAGAGTGCGTTGCGCTGAGAGTGCGTTGCGCTGAGAGTGTAATGCTGAGAGTGCGTTGCGCTGAGAGTGCAATGCTGAGAGTGCGTTGCACTGAGAATGCAGCGCTGAGAGTGCAATGCTGAGAGTGCGTTGCTCTGAGAATGCAATGCTGAGAGTGCGTTGCGCTGAGAGTGCGATGCTGAGAGTGCCATGCTGAGAGTGCCATGCTGAGAGTGCGTTGCGCTGAGAGTGCGTTGCGCTGAGAGTGCGTTGCGCTGAGAGTGTAATGCTGAGAGTGCGTTGCGCTGAGAGTGCAATGCTGAGAGTGCGTTGCACTGAGAATGCAGCGCTGAGAGTGCAATGCTGAGAGTGCGTTGCTCTGAGAATGCAATGCTGAGAGTGCGTTGCGCTGAGAGTGCGATGCTGAGAGTGCGATGCTGAGAGTGCGATGCTGAGAGTGCGTTGCGCTGAGAGTGCGTTGCGCTGAGAGTGCGTTGCGCTGAGAGTGCGTTGCGCTGAGAGTGCGTTGCGCTGAGAGTGTAATGCTGAGAGTGCGTTGCGCTGAGAGTGCAATGCTGAGAGTGCGTTGCACTGAGAATGCAGCGCTGAGAGTGCAATGCTGAGAGTGCGTTGCTCTGAGAATGCAATGCTGAGAGTGCGTTGCGCTGAGAGTGCGATGCTGAGAGTGCGATGCTGAGAGTGCGATGCTGAGAGTGCGTTGCGCTGAGAGTGCATTGCTGAGAGTGCGTTGCTGAGAGTGCAATGGTGAGAGTGCGTTGCGCTGAGAGTGCAATGCTGAGAGTGCAATGCTGAGAGTGCAATGCTGAGAGTGCAATGCTGAGAGTGCGTTGCGCTGAGAGTGCAATGCTGAGAGTGCGTTGCGCTGAGAGTGTGTTGCACTGAGAGTGTAATGCTGAGAGTAAGTTGCATTGAGAGTGCAATGCTGAGAGTAAGTTGCACTGAGAGTGCGTTGCGCTGAGAGTGCAATGCTGAGAGTGCGTTGCGCTGAGAGTGCGTTGCTGAGAGTGCGTTGCTGAGAGTGCAATGGTGAGCGTGTGATGCGCTGAGAGTGCAACGCTGAGAGTGCAACGCTGAGAGTGCAACGCTGAGAGTGCAACGCTGAGAGTGTAATGCTGAGAGTGCAATGCGCTGAGAGTGCAATCATGAGAGCGCGTTGCGCTGACAGTGTAATGCTGAGAGCGCATTGCGCTGAGAGTGCGATGCTGAGAGCGCGTTGCGCTGAGAGTGCGTTGCACTGAGAGTGCGTTGCGCTGAGGGAGTGCAATGCTGAGAGTGCGTTGCGCTGTGAGTGCAATGCTGAGATTGCAATGCTGAGAGTGCGTTGCACTGAGAGTGCGATGCTGTGAGTGCGTTGCATTGAGAGTGCAATGCTGAGAGTGCATTGCACTGAGAGTGCCATGCTGAGAGTGCGTTGCACTGAGAGTGTAATGCTGAGAGTGCGTTGCGCTGAGAGTGCGTTGCGCTGAGAGTGCGTTGCGCTGAGAGTGCGTTGCGCTGAGAGTGCAATGCTGAGAGTGCGTTGCACTGAGAATGCCGCGCTGAGAGTGCGATGCTGAGAGTGCGATGCTGAGAGTGCGATGCTGAGAGTGCGATGCTGAGAGTGCGATGCTGAGAGCGCGATGCTGAGAGTGCAATGCTGAGAGTGCGTTGCACTGAGAATGCAATGCTGAGAGTGCAATGCTGAGCGTGCAATGCTGAAAGTGCGTTGCGCTGAGAGTGCGTTGCGCTGAGAGTGCGTTGCGCTGAGAGTGCGATGCTGAGAGTGCGTTGCGCTGAGTGCAATGGTGAGAGTGCAATGGTGAGAGTGCGTTGCACTGAGAGTGCAATCCTGAGAGTGCGTTGTGCTGAGAGTGCGTTGCGCTGAGAGTGCGATGTTGAGAGTGCGTTGCACTGAGAGTGGAATGCTGAGAGTGCAATGCTGATAGTGCGTTGCGCTGAGAGTGCCATGCTGAGAGTGCGTTGCGCTGAGTGCAATGGTGAGAGTGCAATGGTGAGAGTGCAATGGTGAGAGTGCGTTGCACTGAGAGTGCAATCCTGAGAGTGCGTTGTGCTGAGAGTGCGTTGCGCTGAGAGTGCGATGCTGAGAGTGCAATGTTGAGAGTGCGTTGCACTGAGAGTGGAATGCTGAGAGTGCGTTGCGCTGAGAGTGCAATGCTGATAGTGCATTGCGCTGAGAGTGCAATGCTGATAATGCATTGCGCTGAGAGTGCACTGCTGAGAGTGCGTTGCGCTGGGAGTGTAATGCTGAGAGTGCGTTGCACTGAGAGTGCGTTGCACTGAGTATAATGCTGATAGTGCGTTGCGCTAAGAGTTCCATTCTGAGAGTGCGTTGCACTGATAGTGTAATGCTGAGAGTGCGTTGCACTGTGAGTGTAATGCTGAGAGTGCGTTGCACTGTGAGTGTAATGCTGAGAGTGAGTTGCACTGTGAGTGTAATGCTGAGAGTGCGTTGCACTGTGAGTGTAATGCTGAGAGTGCGTTGCGCTGAGAGTGCGTTGCGCTGAGAATGCGTTGCGCTGAGAGTGCAATGCTGAGAGTGCAATGCTGAGAGTGTGGTGCACTGAGAGTGTGGTGCGCTGAGAGTGTGGTGCGCTGAGAGTGTGGTGCGCTGAGAGTGCGTTGCGCTGAGAGTGCGTTGCGCTGAGAGTGCGTTGCGCTGAGAGTGCGTTGCGCTGAGAGTGCGTTGTGCTGAGAGTGCGTTGCGCTGAGAGTGCGTTGCGCTGAGAGTGCGTTGCGCTGAGAGTGCGATGCTGAGAGTGCGATGCTGAGAGTGCGATGCTGAGAGTGCGTTGTGCTGAGAGTGCGTTGTGCTGAGAGTGCGTTGTGCTGAGAGTGCGTTGTGCTGAGAGTGCGTTGCGCTGAGAGTGCGATGCTGAGAGTGCAATGTTGAGAGTGCGTTGCACTGAGAGTGGAATGCTGAGAGTGCGTTGCGCTGAGAGTGCAATGCTGATAGTGCATTGCGCTGAGAGTGCAATGCTGATAATGCATTGCGCTGAGAGTGCAATCCTGAGAGTGCGTTGTGCTGAGAGTGCGTTGTGCTGAGAGTGCGTTGCGCTGAGAGTGCGATGCTGAGAGTGCAATGTTGAGAGTGCGTTGCACTGAGAGTGGAATGCTGAGAGTGCGTTGCGCTGAGAGTGCAATGCTGATAGTGCATTGCGCTGAGAGTGCAATGCTGATAATGCATTGCGCTGAGACTGCACTGCTGAGAGTGCGTTGCGCTGGGAGTGTAATGCTGAGAGTGTGTTGCACTGAGAGTGTGTTGCACTGAGAGTGCGTTGCACTGGGAGTGTAATGCTGAGAGTGCGTTGCGCTGAGAGTGCCATGCTGAGAGTGCCATGCTGAGAGTGCCATGCTGAGAGTGCCATGCTGAGAGTGCCATGCTGAGAGTGCCATGCTGAGAGTGTAGTGCTGAGAGTGCGTTGCGCTGAGAGTGCGTTGCGCTGAGAGTGCGTTGCGCTGAGAGTGCGTTGCGCTGAGAGTGCGTTGCGCTGAGAGTGTAATGCTGAGAGTGCATTGCGCTGAGAGTGCGTTGCGCTGAGAGTGCGTTGCGCTGAGAGTGCGTTACGCTGAGAGTGCGTTACGCTGAGAGTGCGTTGCGCTGAGAGAGCGTTGCGCTGAGAGTGCGTTACGCTGAGAGTGCGTTGCGCTGAGAATGCGTTGCGCTGAGAATGCGTTGCGCTGAGAGTGCAATGCTGAGAGTGCAATGCTGAGAGTGCAATGCTGAGAGTGCAATGCTGAGAGTGCAATGCTGAGAGTGCGTTGCGCTGAGAGTGCGTTACGCTGAGAGTGCGTTGCGCTGAGAGAGCGTTGCGCTGAGAGTGCGTTACGCTGAGAGTGCGTTGTGCTGAGAATGCGTTGCGCTGAGAGTGCAATGCTGAGAGTGCAATGCTGAGAGTGCAATGCTGAGAGTGCGTTGCGCTGAGAGTGCGTTGCGCTGAGAGTGCGTTGCGCTGAGAGTGCGTTGCGCTGAGAGTGCGATGCTGAGAGTGCGTTGCACTGAGAGTGGAATGCTGAGAGTGCGTTGCGCTGAGAGTGCAATGCTGATAGTGCATTGCGCTGAGAGTGCAATGCTGATAATGCATTGCGCTGAGAGTGCACTGCTGAGAGTGCGTTGCGCTGGGAGTTTAATGCTGAGAGTGCGTTGCACTGAGAGTGCGTTGCACTGAGTATAATGCTGATAGTGCGTTGCGCTAAGAGTTCCATTCTGAGAGTGCGTTGCACTGATAGTGTAATGCTGAGAGTGCGTTGCACTGTGAGTGTAATGCTGAGAGTGCGTTGCACTGTGAGTGTAATGCTGAGAGTGCGTTGCACTGTGAGTGTAATGCTGAGAGTGCGTTGCACTGTGAGTGTAATGCTGAGAGTGCGTTGCGCTGAGAGTGCGTTGCGCTGAGAGTGCGTTGCGCTGAGAGTGCGTTGCGCTGAGAGTGCGTTGCGCTGAGAGTGCGTTGCGCTGAGAGTGCGTTGCGCTGAGAGTGCGTTGCGCTGAGAGTGCAATGCTGAGAGTGCAATGCTGAGAGTGTAATGCTGAGAGTGTGTTGCGCTGAGAGTGCAATCCTGAGAGTGCGTTGTGCTGAGAGTGCGTTGCGCTGAGAGTGCGATGCTGAGAGTGCGTTGTGCTGAGAGTGCATTGTGCTGAGAGTGCGTTGTGCTGAGAGTGCGTTGTGCTGAGAGTGCGTTGCGCTGAGAGTGCGATGCTGAGAGTGCAATGTTGAGAGTGCGTTGCACTGAGAGTGGAATGCTGAGCGTGCGTTGCGCTGAGAGTGCAATGCTGATAGTGCATTGCGCTGAGAGTGCAATGCTGATAATGCATTGCGCTGAGAGTGCAATCCTGAGAGTGCGTTGTGCTGAGAGTGCGATGCTGAGAGTGCAATGTTGAGAGTGCGTTGCGCTGAGAGTGGAATGCTGAGAGTGCGTTGCGCTGAGAGTGCAATGCTGATAGTGCATTGCGCTGAGAGTGCACTGCTGAGAGTGCGTTGCGCTGGGAGTGTAATGCTGAGAGTGTGTTGCACTGAGAGTGTGTTGCACTGAGAGTGTGTTGCACTGAGAGTGCGTTGCACTGGGAGTGTAATGCTGAGAGTGCGTTGCGCTGAGAGTGCCATGCTGAGAGTGCCATGCTGAGAGTGCCATGCTGAGAGTGCCATGCTGAGAGTGCCATGCTGAGAGTGCCATGCTGAGAGTGCAGTGCTGAGAGTGCGTTGCGCTGAGAGTGCGTTGCACTGAGAGTGTAATGCTGAGAGTGCATTGCGCTGAGAGTGCGTTGCGCTGAGAGTGCGTTGCGCTGAGAGTGCGTTGCGCTGAGAGTGCGTTGCGCTGAGAGAGCGTTGCGCTGAGAGTGCGTTACGCTGAGAGTGCGTTGCGCTGAGAATGCGTTGCGCTGAGAATGCGTTGCGCTGAGAGTGCAATGCTGAGAGTGCAATGCTGAGAGTGCAATGCTGAGAGTGCAATGCTGAGAGTGCGTTGCGCTGAGAGTGCGTTGCGCTGAGAGTGCAATCCTGAGAGTGCGTTGTGCTGAGAGTGCGTTGTGCTGAGAGTGCGTTGCGCTGAGAGTGCGATGCTGAGAGTGCAATGTTGAGAGTGCGTTGCACTGAGAGTGGAATGCTGAGAGTGCGTTGCGCTGAGAGTGCAATGCTGATAGTGCATTGCGCTGAGAGTGCAATGCTGATAGTGCATTGCGCTGAGAGTGCAATGCTGATAGTGCATTGCGCTGAGAGTGCAATGCTGATAATGCATTGCACTGAGAGTGCACTGCTGAGAGTGCGTTGCGCTGGGAGTGTAATGCTGAGAGTGCGTTGCACTGAGAGTGCGTTGCACTGAGTATAATGCTGATAGTGCGTTACGCTAAGAGTTCCATGCTGAGAGTGCGTTGCACTGATAGTGTAATGCTGAGAGTGCGTTGCACTGTGAGTGTAATGCTGAGAGTGCGTTGCGCTGAGAGTGCGTTGCGCTGAGAGTGCGTTGCGCTGAGAGTGCGTTGCGCTGAGAGTGCGTTGCGCTGAGAGTGCGTTGCGCTGAGAGTGTAATGCTGAGAGTGTAATGCTGAGAGTGTAATGCTGAGAGTGTAATGCTGAGAGTGCCATGCTGAGTGTGTAACGCTGAGAGTGCGTTGTGCTGAGAGTGCGTTGCGCTGAGAGTGCGTTGCGCTGAGAGTGCGTTGCGCTGAGAGTGCGTTGCGCTGAGAGTGCGTTGCGCTGAGAGTGCAATGCTGAGAGTGCAATGCTGAGAGTGCAATGCTGAGAGTGCAATGCTGAGAGTGTGTTGCACTGAGAGTGCATTGCACTGAGAGTGCGTTGCGCTGAGAGTGCGTTGCGCTGAGAGTGCGTTGCGCTGAGAGTGCGTTGCGCTGAGAGTGCGTTGCGCTGAGTGCGATGCTGAGAGTGCAATGTTGAGAGTGCGTTGCACTGAGAGTGGAATGCTGAGAGTGCGTTGCGCTGAGAGTGCAATGCTGATAGTGCATTGCGCTGAGAGTGCAATGCTGATAATGCATTGCGCTGAGAGTGCACTGCTGAGAGTGCGTTGCGCTGGGAGTGTAATGCTGAGACTGTGTTGCACTGAGAGTGCGATGCACTGAGAGTATAATGCTGATAGTGCGTTGCGCTAAGAGTTCCATGCTGAGAGTGCGTTGCACTGTGAGTGTAATGCTGAGAGTGCGTTGCGCTGAGAGTGCGTTGCGCTGAGAGTGCGTTGCGCTGAGAGTGCGTTGCGCTGAGAGTGCGTTGCGCTGAGAGTGTAATGCTGAGAGTGTAATGCTGAGAGTGCCATGCTGAGTGTGTAACGCTGAGAGTGTGTAACGCTGAGAGTGTGTAACGCTGAGAGTGTGTAACGCTGAGAGTGCGTTGCGCTGAGAGTGCGTTGCGCTGAGAGTGCGTTGCGCTGAGAGTGCGTTGCGCTGAGAGTGCGTTGCGCTGAGAGTGTAATGCTGAGAGTGCCATGCTGAGTGTGTAACGCTGAGAGTGTGTAACGCTGAGAGTGTGTAACGCTGAGAGTGTGTAACGCTGAGAGTGCGTTGCGCTGAGAGTGCGTTGCGCTGAGAGTGCGTTGCGCTGAGAGTGCGTTGCGCTGAGAGTGCGTTGCGCTGAGAGTGCGTTGCGCTGAGAGTGCGTTGCGCTGAGAGTGCGTTGCGCTGAGAGTGCGTTGCGCTGAGAGTGTAGCGCTGAGAGTGTAGCGCTGAGAGTGTAGCGCTGAGAGTGTAGCGCTGAGAGTGTAGCGCTGAGAGTGTAGCGCTGAGAGTGTAGCGCTGAGAGTGTAGCGCTGAGAGTGTAGCGCTGAGAGTGTAGCGCTGAGAGTGCATTGCGCTGAGAGTGCATTGCGCTGAGAGTGCATTGCGCTGAGAGTGCATTGCGCTGAGAGTGCATTGCGCTGAGAGTGCATTGCGCTGAGAGTGTAATGCTGAGAGTGTAATGCTGAGAGTGTAATGCTGAGAGTGCCATGCTGAGTGTGTAACGCTGAGTGTGTAACGCTGAGAGTGTAACGCTGAGAGTGTAACGCTGAGAGTGTAACGCTGAGAGTGTAACGCTGAGAGTGTAGCGCTGAGAGTGTAGCGCTGAGAGTGTAGCGCTGAGAGTGTAGCGCTGAGAGTGCATTGCGCTGAGAGTGCATTGCGCTGAGAGTGTAGCGCTGAGAGTGCATTGCGCTGAGAGTGCATTGCGCTGAGAGTGCATTGCGCTGAGAGTGCATTGCGCTGAGAGTGTAATGCTGAGAGTGTAATGCTGAGAGTGTAATGCTGAGAGTGTAATGCTGAGAGTGTAATGCTGAGAGTGCCATGCTGAGTGTGTAACGCTGAGAGTGTGTAACGCTGAGAGTGTGTAGCGCTGAGAGTGCGTTGCGCTGAGAGTGCGATGCGCTGAGAGTGTAATGCTGAGAGTGTAGTGCTGAGAGTGTAGTGCTGAGAGTGTAGTGCTGAGAGTGCGTTGCACTGAGAGTGTAATGCTGAGGGTGTAATGCTGAGAGTGTAGCGCTGAGAGTGTAGCGCTGAGAGTGTAGCGCTGAGAGTGTAGCGCTGAGAGTGTAGCGCTGAGAGTGTAGCGCTGAGAGTGTAGCGCTGAGAGTGTAGCGCTGAGAGTGTAGCGCTGAGAGTGTAGCGCTGAGAGTGTAGCGCTGAGAGTGTAGCGCTGAGAGTGTAGCGCTGAGAGTGTAGCGCTGAGAGTGTAGCACTGAGAGTGCATTGCGCTGAGAGTGTAACGCTGAGAGTGCGTTGCACTGAGAGTGCAATGCTGAGAGTGCGTTGCACTGAGAGTGTAGTGCTGAGAGTGTAGTGCTGAGAGTGTAGTGCTGAGAGTGTAGTGCTGAGAGTGTAGTGCTGAGAGTGCGTTGCGCTGAGAGTGCGTTGCGCTGAGAGTGCGTTGCGCTGAGAGTGCGTTGCGCTGAGAGTGCGTTGCGCTGAGAGTGCGTTGCGCTGAGAGCGCGTTGCACTGAGTGTGTAGTGCTGAGAGTGCGTTGTGCTGAGAGTGCGTTGCGGTGAGAGTGCGATGCTGAGAGTGCAATGTTGAGAGTGCGTTGCACTGAGAGTGGAATGCTGAGAGTGCGTTGCGCTGAGAGTGCAATGCTGATAGTGCATTACGCTGAGAGTGCAATGCTGATAATGCATTGCGCTGAGAGTGCACTGCTGAGAGTGCGTTGCGCTGGGAGTGTAATGCTGAGAGTGCGTTGCACTGAGAGTGCGTTGCACTGAGAGTATAATGCTGATAGTGCGTTGCGCTAAGAGTTCCATGCTGAGAGTGCGTTGCACTGATAGTGTAATGCTGAGAGTGCGTTGCGCTGAGAGTGCCATGCTGAGAGTGCCATGCTGAGAGTGCCATGCTGAGAGTGCCATGCTGAGAGTGCATTGCGCTGAGAGTGCAATGCTGAGAGTGCATTGCGCTGAGAGTGCAATGCTGATAATGCATTGCGCTGAGAGTGCACTGCTGAGAGTGCGTTGCGCTGGGAGTGTAATGCTGAGAGTGCGTTGCACTGAGAGTGCGTTGCACTGAGAGTATAATGCTGATAGTGCGTTGCGCTAAGAGTTCCATGCTGAGAGTGCGTTACACAGATAGTGTAATGCTGAGAGTGCGTTGCACTGTGAGTGTAATGTTGAGAGTGCGTTGCGCTGAGAGTGCGTTGCGCTGAGAGTGCGTTGCGCTGAGAGTGCGTTGCGCTGAGAGTGCGTTGCGCTGAGAGTGCGTTGCGCTGAGAGTGTAATGCTGAGAATGCGTTGCACTGAGAGTGTAATGCTGAGAGTGCCATGCTGAGTGTGTAACGCTGAGAGTGCGTTGTGCTGAGAGTGCGTTGTGCTGAGAGTGCGTTGTGCTGAGAGTGCGTTGTGCTGAGAGTGCATTGCGCTGAGAGTGCGTTGCGCTGAGAGTGCGTTGCGCTGAGAGTGCGTTGCGCTGAGAGTGCGTTGCGCTGAGAGTGCGTTGCGCTGAGAGTATAATGCTGAGAGTGTAGTGCTGAGAGTGTAGTGCTGAGAGTGTAGTGCTGAGAGTGTAGTGCTGAGAGTGTAGTGCTGAGAGTGTAGGGCTGAGAGTGTAGGGCTGAGAGTGTAGGGCTGAGAGTGTAGGGCTGAGAGTGTAGGGCTGAGAGTGTAGGGCTGAGAGTGTAGGGCTGAGAGTGTAGGGCTGAGAGTGTAGGGCTGAGAGTGTAGGGCTGAGAGTGTAGGGCTGAGAGTGTAGGGCTGAGAGTGTAGGGCTGAGAGTGCGTTGCGCTGAGAGTGCAATGCTGAGAGTGCGTTGCGCTGAGAGTGCAATGCTGAGAGTGCGTTGTACTGAGAGTGCAATGCTGAGAGTGCGTTGCGCTGAGAGTGCAATGCTGAGAGTGCGTTGCGCTGAGAGTGCAATGCTGAGATTGCGTTGCACTGAGAGTGCAACGCTGAGAGTGCGTTGCCCTGAGAGTGCAACGCTGAGAGTGCGTTGCCCTGAGAGTGCAACGCTGAGAATGTGTTGCACTGCGAGTGTAATGCTGAGAGTGCGTTGCGCTGAGAGTGTAATGCTGAGAGTGCGTTGCACTGAGAGTGCAATGCTGAGAGTGCGTTGCACTGAGAGTGCAACGCTGAGAGTGCGTTGCCCTGAGAGTGCAACGCTGAGAATGTGTTGCACTGCGAGTGTAACGCTGAGAGTGTGTTGCGCTGAGAATGTAATGCTGAGAGTGCGTTGCGCTGAGAGTGCCGTGCTGAGAGTGCCATGCTGAGAGTGCCGTGCTGAGAGTGCCGTGCTGAGAGTGCCGTGCTGAGAGTGCCGTGCTGAGAGTGCCGTGCTGAGAGTGCCGTGCTGAGAGTGCCGTGCTGAGAGTGCCGTGCTGAGAGTGCCGTGCTGAGAGTGCCGTGCTGAGAGTGCCGTGCTGAGAGTGCCGTGCTGAGAGTGCCGTGCTGAGAGTGCCGTGCTGAGAGTGCCGTGCTGAGAGTGCCGTGCTGAGAGTGTAGTGCTGAGAGTGCATTGCACTGAGAGTGTAATGCTGAGAGTGCGTTGTGCTGAGAGTGCGTTGTGCTGAGAGTGCCATGCTGAGAGTGCCATGCTGAGAGTGTGTTGTGCTGAGAGTGTTGTGCTGAGAGTGTTGTGCTGAGAGTGTTGTGCTGAGAGTGTTGTGCTGAGAGTGCTGTGCTGAGAGTGCTGTGCTGAGAGTGCAATGCTGAGAGTGCAATGCTGAGAGTGCAATGCTGAGAGTGCAATGCTGAGAGTGCAATGCCGAGAGTGCGTTGCGCCGAGAGTGCGTTGCATTGAGAGTGCAATGCTGAGAGTAAGTTGCATTGAGAGTGCGTTGCATTGAGAGTGTAATGCTGAGTGTGCGTTGCACTGAGAGTGCAATGCTGAGAGTGCGTTGCACTGAGTGCAATGCTGAGCGTGCGTTGCTGAGAGTGCAATGCTGAGAGTGCGTTGCACTGAGAGTGCGATGCTGAGAGTGCATTGCACTGAGAGTGCATTGCACTGAGAGTGCAATTCTGAGAGTGCAATTCTGAGAGTGCAATTCTGAGAGTGCAATTCTGAGAGTGCAATTCTGAGAGTGCGTCGCAGAGAGTGCCATGCTGACAGTACGTTGCGCTGAGAGTGCAATGTTGAGAGTGCGTTGCGCTGAGAGTGCGTTGCGCTGAGAGTGCGATGCGCTGAGAGTGCGTTGCGCTGAGAGTGCGTTGCTCTGAGAGTGCAATGCTGAGAGTGCGTTGCTGAGAGTGCAGTGCTGAGTGTGCGTTGCTCTGAGAGTGCGATGCTGAGAGTGCGTTGCTCTGAGAGTGCGTTGCTCTGAGTGTGCGTTGCTCTGAGAATGCAATGCTCTGAGAGTGCGATGCTGAGAGTGCGTTGCGCTGAGAGTGCGTTGCGCTGAGAGTGCGTTGCGCTGAGAGTGCGTTGCTCTGAGAGTGCGTTGCTCTGAGAGTGCGTTGCTCTGAGAGTGCGATATTGAGAGTGCAATGCTGAGAGAGCGTTGCGCTGAGAGTGCGTTGCTCTGAGAGTGCGATATTGAGAGTGCGATGCTGAGAGTGCGTTGCACAGAAAGTGCGTTGCTCTGAGAGTGCGATGCTGAGAGTGCGTTGCGCTGAGAGTGCGATGCTGAGAGTGCGTTGCGCTGAGAGTGTGATGTTGAGAGTGCGATGCTGAGAGTGCGTTGCGCTGATAGTGCGTTGCTCTGAGAGTGCGATGTTGAGAGTGCGTTGCACAGAAAGTACGTTGCTCTGAGAGTGCGATGTTGAGAGTGCGTTGCACAGAAAGTGCGTTGCCCTGAGAGTGCGATGTTGAGAGTGCGTTGCTCTGAGAGTGCGATGCTGAGAGTGCGATGCTGAGAGTGCGATGCTGAGAGTGCGTTGCGCTGAGAGTGCGTTGCGCTGAGAGTGCGTTGCGCTGAGAGTGCGTTGCGCTTAGAGTGCGTTGCGCTGAGAGTGCGATGCTGGGAGTGCGTTGCTCTGAGAGTGCGATGTTGAGAGTGCGTTGCACAGAAAGTGCGATGCTGAGAGTGGTGCGCTGAGAGTGCGTTGCGCTGAGAGTGCGTTGCGCTGAGAGTGCGTTGCGCTGAGAGTGCGTTGCGCTGAGAGTGCAATGTTGAGAGTGCATTGTACTGAGAGTGCAATGCTGAGAGTGCGTTGCAGTGAGAGTGCAATGCTGAGAGTGCGTTGCACTGAGAGTGCAATGCTGAGAGTGCGTTGCACTGAGATTGCAATGCTGAGAGTGCGTTGCACTGAGATTGCAATGCTGAGAGTGCATTGCACTGAGAGTGCGTTGCGCTGAGAGTGCAATCCTGAGAGCGCGTTGCGCTGAGAGTGCAATCCTGAGAGCGCGTTGCGCTGAGAGTGTAATGCTGAGAGTGTAATGCTGAGAGTGTAATGCTGAGAGTGTAATGCTGAGAGTGTAATGCTGAGAGTGTAATGCTGAGAGTGTAATGCTGAGAGTGCTTTGTGCTGAGAGTGCAATGCTGAGAGTAAGTTGCATTGAGAGTGCGTTGCATTGAGAGTGTAATGCTGAGTGTGCGTTGCACTGAGAGTGCAATGCTGAGAGTGCGTTGCACTGAGAGTGCAATGCTGAGAGTGCGTTGCTGAGAGTGCAATGCTGAGCGTGCGTTGCTGAGAGTGCAATGCTGAGAGTGCGTTGCACTGAGAGTGCGATGCTGAGAGTGCATTGCACTGAGAGTGCAATTCTGAGAGTGCAATTCTGAGAGTGCAATTCTGAGAGTGCGTCGCTGAGAGTGCCATGCTGAGAGTGCGTTGCGCTGAGAGTGCAATGCTGAAAGTGCGTTGCGCTGAGAGTGCGATGCGCTGAGAGTGCGTTGCGCTGAGAGTGCGTTGCTCTGAGAGTGCAATGCTGAGAGTGCATTGCTGAGTGTGCGTTGCTCTGAGAGTGCGTTGCTCTGAGAGTGCGTTGCTCTGAGAGTGCGATGCTCTGAGAGTGCGATGCTCTGAGAGTGCGATGCTCTGAGAGTGCGATGCTCTGAGAGTGCGATGCTCTGAGAGTGCGATGCTCTGAGAGTGCGATGCTCTGAAGAGTGCGATGCTCTGAAGAGTGCGATGCTCTGAAGAGTGCGATGCTCTGAAAGTGCAATGCTCTGAAAGTGCAATGCTGAGAGTGTGTTGCACTAATGGTGCGTTGCTGAGAGTGCAATGCTGAGAGTGCGTTGCTCTGAGAGTGCGTTGCTCTGAGAGTGCGTTGCGCTGAGAGTGCGATGCTGAGAGTGCGTTGCGCTGAGAGTGTGATGTTGAGAGTGTGATGTTGAGAGTGTGATGTTGAGAGTGTGATGTTGAGAGTGTGATGTTGAGAGTGTGATGTTGAGAGTGTGATGTTGAGAGTGCGAAGCTGATAGTGCGTTGCGCTGATAGTGCGTTGCTCTGAGAGTGCGATGTTGAGAGTGCGTTGCACAGAAAGTGCGATGCTGAGAGTGCGATGCTGAGAGTGCGTTGCGCTGAGAGTGCGTTGCGCTGAGAGTGCGTTGCGCTGAGAGTGCGTTGCACTGAGAGTGCAATGTTGAGAGTGCTTTGCGCTGAGAATGCAATGCTGAGAGTGCGTTGCGCTGAGAGTGCAATGCTGAGAGTGCGAAGCGCTGAGAGTGCGAAGCGCTGAGAGTGCGATGCGCTGAGAGTGCGATGCGCTGAGAGTGCGATGCGCTGAGAGTGCGATGCGCTGAGAGTGCGATGCGCTGAGAGTGCGATGCGCTGAGAGTGCGTTGCTTTGAGAGTGCAATGCTGAGAGTGCGTTGCTGAGAGTGCAATGCTGAGAGTGCGTTGCGCTGAGCGTGCGATGCTGAGAGTGCGTTGCGCTGATAGTGCGTTGCTGAGAGTGCAATGCCGAGAGTGCGTTGCACAGAAAGTGCGTTGCTCTGAGAGTGCGATGCTGAAAGTGTGTTGCGCTGAGTGCGATGCTGCGAGTGCGTTGCGCTGAGAGTACGATGCTGAGAGTGCGTTGCACTGAGAGTGCAATGCTGAGAGTGCGTTGCACTGAGATTGCAATGCTGAGAGTGCGTTGCACTGAGATTGCAATGCTGAGAGTGCGTTGCACTGAGATTGCAATGCTGAGAGTTCATTGCACTGAGAATGCGTTGCGCTGAGAATGCAATCCTGAGAGTGCGTTGCGCTGAGAGTGCAATGCTGAGAGTGCAATGCTGAGAGTGCAATGCTGAGAGTGCAATGCTGAGAGTGCGTTGCGCCGAGAGTGCGTTGCATTGAGAGTGCAATGCTGAGAGTAAGTTGCATTGAGAGTGCGTTGCACTGAGAGTGTAATGCTGAGTGTGCGTTGCTCTGAGAGTGCAATGCTGAGGGTGAGTTGCTGAGAGTGCAATGCTGAGTGTGCGTTGCTCTGAGAGTGCAATGCTGAGAGTGCATTGCTCTGAGAGTGCGTTGCTGAGAGTGCGATGCTGAGAGTGAGTTGCTCTGAGAGTGCGATGCTGAGAGTGCGATGCTGAGAGTGCGATGCTGAGAGTGCGATGCTGAGAGTGCGATTCTGAGAGTGCGATGCTGAGAATGTGTTGCACTGAGAGTGCAATGCTGAGAGTGCGTTGCACTGAGAGTGCAATGCTGAGAGTGCAATGCTGAGAGTGCCATGCTGAGAGTGCGTTGCACTGAGAGTGCGTTGCGCTGAGAGTGCGTTGCGCTGAGAGTGCGTTGCGCTGAGAGTGCGTTGCGCTGAGAGTGCGTTGCGCTGAGAGTGCAATGTTGAGAGTGCTTTGCGCTGAGAATGCAATGCTGAGAGTGCGTTGCGCTGAGAGTGCAATGCTGAGAGTGCGACGCGCTGAGAGTGCGACGCGCTGAGAGTGCGACGCGCTGAGAGTGCGACGCGCTGAGAGTGCGACGCGCTGCGAGTGCGTTGCGCTGCGAGTGCGTTGCGCTGAGTGCGTTGCGCTGAGTGCGTTGCGCTGAGTGCGTTGCGCTGAGAGTGCGTTGCGCTGAGAGTGCGTTGCGCTGAGAGTGCGATGCTGAGAGTGCGTTGCTGAGAGTGCAATGCTGAGTGTGCGTTGCTCTGAGAGTGCAATGCTGAGAGTGCGTTGCGCTGAGAGTGCGATGCTGAGAGTGCGTTGCGCTGATAGTGCGTTGCTGAGAGTGCAATGCTGAGAGTGCGTTGCACAGAAAGTGCGTTGCTCTGAGAGTGCGATGCTGAAAGTGTGTTGCGCTGAGAGTGCGATGCTGAGAGTGCGTTGCGCTGAGAGTGTAATGCTGAGAGTGTAATGCTGAGAGTGTAATGCTGAGAGTGTAATGCTGAGAGTGCAATGCTGAGAGTGCAATGCTGAGAGTGCAATGCTGAGAGTGCGCTGCTGAGAGTGCGTTGCGCTGAGAGTGCGTTGCGCTGAGAGTGCGTTGCTGAGAGTGCGTTGCTGAGAGTGCGTTGCACTGAGTGTGCAATGTTGAGAGTGCTTTGCGCTGAGAATGCAATGCTGAGAGTGCGTTGCGCTGAGAGTGCAATGCTGAGAGTGCGATGCGCTGAGAGTGCGATGCGCTGAGAGTGCGATGCGCTGAGAGTGCGATGCGCTGAGAGTGCGTTGCTGAGAGTGCGTTGCGCTGATAGTGCGTTGCTGAGAGTGCAATGCCGAGAGTGCGTTGCACAGAAAGTGCGTTGCTCTGAGAGTGCGATGCTGAAAGTGTGTTGCGCTGAGTGCGATGCTGCGAGTGCGTTGCGCTGAGAGTACGATGCTGAGAGTGCGTTGCACTGAGAGTGCAATGCTGAGAGTGCGTTGCACTGAGATTGCAATGCTGAGAGTGCGTTGCACTGAGATTGCAATGCTGAGAGTGCGTTGCACTGAGATTGCAATGCTGAGAGTTCATTGCACTGAGAATGCGTTGCGCTGAGAGTGCAATCCTGAGAGTGCGTTGCGCTGAGAGTGCAATGCTGAGAGTGCAATGCTGAGAGTGCAATGCTGAGAGTGCAATGCTGAGAGTGCAATGCTGAGAGTGCAATGCTGAGAGTGCGTTGCGCCGAGAGTGCGTTGCATTGAGAGTGCAATGCTGAGAGTAAGTTGCATTGAGAGTGCGTTGCACTGAGAGTGTAATGCTGAGTGTGCGTTGCTCTGAGAGTGCAATGCTGAGGGTGAGTTGCTGAGAGTGCAATGCTGAGTGTGCGTTGCTCTGAGAGTGCAATGCTGAGAGTGCATTGCTCTGAGAGTGCGTTGCTGAGAGTGCGATGCTGAGAGTGAGTTGCTCTGAGAGTGCGATGCTGAGAGTGCGATTCTGAGAGTGCGATGCTGAGAATGTGTTGCACTGAGAGTGCAATGCTGAGAGTGCGTTGCACTGAGAGTGCGTTGCACTGAGAGTGCAATGCTGAGAGTGCAATGCTGAGAGTGCAATGCTGAGAGTGCAATGCTGAGAGTGCATTGCACTGAGAGTGCGTTGCACTGAGAATGCAATGCTGAGAGTGCGTTGCGCTGAGAGTGCGTTGCGCTGAGAGTGCGTTGCGCTGAGAGTGCAATGTTGAGAGTGCTTTGCGCTGAGAATGCAATGCTGAGAGTGCGTTGCGCTGAGAGTGCAATGCTGAGAGTGCAATGCTGAGAGTGCGACGCGCTGAGAGTGCGACGCGCTGAGAGTGCGACGCGCTGAGAGTGCGACGCGCTGAGAGTGCGACGCGCTGCGAGTGCGTTGCGCTGCGAGTGCGTTGCGCTGCGAGTGCGTTGCGCTGAGTGCGTTGCGCTGAGAGTGCGTTGTGCTGAGAGTGCGTTGCGCTGAGAGTGCGTTGCTGAGAGTGCAATGCTGAGTGTGCGTTGCTCTGAGAGTGCAATGCTGAGAGTGCGTTGCGCTGAGAGTGCGATGCTGAGAGTGCGTTGCGCTGATAGTGCGTTGCTGAGAGTGCAATGCTGTGAGTGCGTTGCACAGAAAGTGCGTTGCTCTGAGAGTGCGATGCTGAAAGTGTGTTGCGCTGAGAGTGCGATGCTGAGAGTGCGTTGCTGAGAGTGCAATGCTGAGAGTGCGTTGCGCTGAGCGTGCGATGCTGAGAGTGCGTTGCGCTGAAAGTGCGTTGCTGAGAGTGCAATGCCGAGAGTGCGTTGCACAGAAAGTGCGTTGCTCTGAGAGTGCGATGCTGAAAGTGTGTTGCGCTGAGTGCGATGCTGCGAGTGCGTTGCGCTGAGAGTACGATGCTGAGAGTGCGTTGCACTGAGAGTGCAATGCTGAGAGTGCGTTGCACTGAGATTGCAATGCTGAGAGTGCGTTGCACTGAGATTGCAATGCTGAGAGTGCGTTGCACTGAGATTGCAATGCTGAGAGTTCATTGCACTGAGAATGCGTTGCGCTGAGAGTGCAATCCTGAGAGTGCGTTGCGCTGAGAGTGCAATGCTGAGAGTGCAATGCTGAGAGTGCAATGCTGAGAGTGCAATGCTGAGAGTGCAATGCTGAGAGTGCGTTGCGCCGAGAGTGCGTTGCATTGAGAGTGCAATGCTGAGAGTAAGTTGCATTGAGAGTGCGTTGCACTGAGAGTGTAATGCTGAGTGTGCGTTGCTCTGAGAGTGCAATGCTGAGGGTGAGTTGCTGAGAGTGCAATGCTGAGTGTGCGTTGCTCTGAGAGTGCAATGCTGAGAGTGCATTGCTCTGAGAGTGCGTTGCTGAGAGTGCGATGCTGAGAGTGAGTTGCTCTGAGAGTGCGATGCTGAGAGTGCGATTCTGAGAGTGCGATGCTGAGAATGTGTTGCACTGAGAGTGCAATGCTGAGAGTGCGTTGCACTGAGAGTGCGTTGCACTGAGAGTGCAATGCTGAGAGTGCAATGCTGAGAGTGCAATGCTGAGAGTGCGTTGCACTGAGAGTGCGTTGCACTGAGAATGCAATGCTGAGAGTGCGTTGCGCTGAGAGTGCGTTGCGCTGAGAGTGCGTTGCGCTGAGAGTGCGTTGCACTGAGAGTGCAATGTTGAGAGTGCTTTGCGCTGAGAATGCAATGCTGAGAGTGCGTTGCGCTGAGAGTGCAATGCTGAGAGTGCGAAGCGCTGAGAGTGCGAAGCGCTGAGAGTGCGAAGCGCTGAGAGTGCGAAGCGCTGAGAGTGCGATGCGCTGAGAGTGCGATGCGCTGAGAGTGCGATGCGCTGAGAGTGCGATGCGCTGAGAGTGCGATGCGCTGAGAGTGCGATGCGC
The DNA here is from genome assembly GCF_017639515.1 of Carcharodon carcharias. NCBI lineage: Eukaryota > Metazoa > Chordata > Chondrichthyes > Lamniformes > Lamnidae > Carcharodon > Carcharodon carcharias. The sequence continues at coordinate 133,021,642 of NC_054479.1, forward strand.
TGAGAGTGCGTTGCTGAGAGTGCAATGCCGAGAGTGCGTTGCACAGAAAGTGCGTTGCTCTGAGAGTGCGATGCTGAAAGTGTGTTGCGCTGAGTGCGATGCTGCGAGTGCGTTGCGCTGAGAGTACGATGCTGAGAGTGCGTTGCACTGAGAGTGCAATGCTGAGAGTGCGTTGCACTGAGATTGCAATGCTGAGAGTGCGTTGCACTGAGATTGCAATGCTGAGAGTGCGTTGCACTGAGATTGCAATGCTGAGAGTTCATTGCACTGAGAATGCGTTGCGCTGAGAGTGCAATCCTGAGAGTGCGTTGCGCTGAGAGTGCAATGCTGAGAGTGCAATGCTGAGAGTGCAATGCTGAGAGTGCAATGCTGAGAGTGCAATGCTGAGAGTGCAATGCTGAGAGTGCGTTGCGCCGAGAGTGCGTTGCGCCGAGAGTGCGTTGCATTGAGAGTGCAATGCTGAGAGTAAGTTGCATTGAGAGTGCGTTGCACTGAGAGTGTAATGCTGAGTGTGCGTTGCTCTGAGAGTGCAATGCTGAGGGTGAGTTGCTGAGAGTGCAATGCTGAGTGTGCGTTGCTCTGAGAGTGCAATGCTGAGAGTGCATTGCTCTGAGAGTGCGTTGCTGAGAGTGCGATGCTGAGAGTGAGTTGCTCTGAGAGTGCGATGCTGAGAGTGCGATTCTGAGAGTGCGATGCTGAGAATGTGTTGCACTGAGAGTGCAATGCTGAGAGTGCGTTGCACTGAGAGTGCGTTGCACTGAGAGTGCAATGCTGAGAGTGCAATGCTGAGAGTGCAATGCTGAGAGTGCAATGCTGAGAGTGCGTTGCACTGAGAGTGCGTTGCACTGAGAATGCAATGCTGAGAGTGCGTTGCGCTGAGAGTGCGTTGCGCTGAGAGTGCGTTGCGCTGAGAGTGCGTTGCGCTGAGAGTGCAATGTTGAGAGTGCTTTGCGCTGAGAATGCAATGCTGAGAGTGCGTTGCGCTGAGAGTGCAATGCTGAGAGTGCGACGCGCTGAGAGTGCGACGCGCTGAGAGTGCGACGCGCTGAGAGTGCGACGCGCTGAGAGTGCGACGCGCTGAGAGTGCGACGCGCTGAGAGTGCGACGCGCTGCGAGTGCGTTGCGCTGCGAGTGCGTTGCGCTGAGTGCGTTGCGCTGAGAATGCGTTGCGCTGAGAGTGCGTTGCGCTGAGAGTGCGTTGCGCTGAGAGTGCGTTGCTGAGAGTGCAATGCTGATTGTGCGTTGCTCTGAGAGTGCAATGCTGAGAGTGCGTTGCGCTGAGAGTGCGATGCTGAGAGTGCGTTGCGCTGATAGTGCGTTGCTGAGAGTGCAATGCTGAGAGTGCGTTGCACAGAAAGTGCGTTGCTCTGAGAGTGCGATGCTGAAAGTGTGTTGCGCTGAGAGTGCGATGCTGAGAGTGCGTTGCGCTGAGAGTGTAATGCTGAGAGTGTAATGCTGAGAGTGCAATGCTGAGAGTGCAATGCTGAGAGTGCAATGCTGAGAGTGCGCTGCTGAGAGTGCGTTGCGCTGAGAGTGCGTTGCGCTGAGAGTGCGTTGCTGAGAGTGCGTTGCTGAGAGTGCGTTGCACTGAGAGTGCAATGTTGAGAGTGCTTTGCGCTGAGAATGCAATGCTGAGAGTGCGTTGCGCTGAGAGTGCGTTGCGCTGAGAGTGCGATGCGCTGAGAGTGCGATGCGCTGAGAGTGCGATGCGCTGAGAGTGCGATGCGCTGAGAGTGCGTTGCGCTGAGAGTGCGTTGCGCTGAGTGCGTTGCGCTGAGTGCGTTGCGCTGAGTGCGTTGCGCTGAGAGTGCGTTGCGCTGAGAGTGCGTTGTGCTGAGAGTGCGTTGCTCTGAGAGTGCAATGCTGAGAGTGCAATGCTGAGAGTGCGTTGCGCTGAGAGTGCGATGCTGAGAGTGCGTTGCGCCGAGAGTGCATTGCATTGAGAGTGCAATGCTGAGAGTTAGTTGCATTGAGAGTGCGTTGCACTGAGAGTGCAATGCTGAGAGTGCGTTGCGCTGAGTGTGCGATGCTGAGAGTGCAATGCTGAGAGTGCGTTGCACTGAGTGTGCAATGCTGAGAGTGCGTTGTACTGAGAGTGCGTTGCACTGAGAGTGCAATGCTGAGAGTGCGTTGCACTGAGAGTGCAATGCTGAGAGTGCGTTGCACTGAGAGTGCAATGCTGAGAGTGCGTTGCACTGAGAGTGCAATGCTGAGAGTGCGTTGCACTGAGAGTGCAATGCTGAGAGTGCGTTGCACTGAGAGTGCAATGCTGAGAGTGCGTTGCACTGAGAGTGCAATGCTGAGAGTGCGTTGCACTGAGAGTGCAATGCTGAGAGTGCGTTGCACTGAGAGTGCAATGCTGAGAGTGCGTTGCACTGAGATTGCAATGCTGAGAGTGCATTGCACTGAGATTGCAATGCTGAGAGTGCATTGCACTGAGAGTGCGTTGCGCTGAGAGTGCAATCCTGAGATCGCGTTGCGCTGAGAGTGTAATGCTGAGAGTGTAATGCTGAGAGTGTAATGCTGAGAGTGTAATGCTGAGAGTGTAATGCTGAGAGTGTAATGCTGAGAGTGTAATGCTGAGAGTGTAATGCTGAGAGTGTAATGCTGAGAGTGTAATGCTGAGAGTGTAATGCTGAGAGTGTAATGCTGAGAGTGTAATGCTGAGAGTGTAATGCTGAGAGTGTAATGCTGAGAGTGTAATGCTGAGAGTGTAATGCTGAGATTGCGTTGCGCTGAGAGTGCTTTGCGCTGAGAGTGCAATGCTGAGAGTGCGTTGCACCGAGAGTGCAATGCTGAGAGTAAGTTGCATTGAGAGTGCGTTGCATTGAGAGTGTAATGCTGAGTGTGCGTTGCACTGAGAGTGCAATGCTGAGAGTGCGTTGCTGAGAGTGCAATGCTGAGCGTGCAATGCTGAGAGTGCAATGCTGAGCGTGCGTTGCTGAGAGTGCAATGCTGAGAGTGCGTTGCACTGAGAGTGCGATGCTGAGAGTGCATTGCACTGAGAGTGCAATTCTGAGAGTGCAATTCTGAGAGTGCAATTCTGAGAGTGCAATTCTGAGAGTACGTCGCTGAGAGTGCCATGCTGAGAGTGCGTTGCGCTGAGAGTGCAATGCTGAAAGTGCGTTGCGTTGAGAGTGCGATGCGCTGAGAGTGCGTTGCTCTGAGAGTGCAATGCTGAGAGTGCATTGCTGAGAGTGCAGTGCTGAGTGTGCGTTGCTCTGAGAGTGCGTTGCTCTGAGAGTGCGTTGCTCTGAGAGTGCGTTGCTCTGAGAGTGCGTTGCTCTGAGAGTGCGATGCTGAGAGTGCGTTGCTCTGAGAGTGCGATGCTGAGAGTGCGTTGCTCTGAGAGTGCGATGCTGGGAGTGCGATGCTGAGAGTTCGTTGCTCTGAGAGTGCGTTGCTCTGAGAGTGCGTTGCTCTGAGAGTGCGTTGCTCTGAGAGTGCATTGCTCTGAGAGTGCGATGCTCTGAGAGTGCGATGCTCTGAGAGTGCGATGCTCTGAAAGTGCAATGCTGAGAGTGTGTTGCGCTAATGGTGCGTTGCTGAGAGTGCAATGCTGAGAGAGCGTTGCTCTGAGAGTGCGTTGCTCTGAGAGTGCGTTGCTCTGAGAGTGCGTTGCGCTGAGAGTGCGATGCTGAGAGTGCGTTGCGCTGAGAGTGTGATGTTGAGAGTGCGATGCTGATAGTGCGTTGCTCTGAGAGTGCGATGTTGAGAGTGCGTTGCTCTGAGAGTGCGATGCGCTGAGAGTGCGTTGCGCTGAGAGTGCGTTGCGCTGAGAATGCAATGCTGAGAGTGCGTTGCGCTGAAAGTGCAATGCTGAGAGTGCGATGCGCTGAGAGTGCGTTGCGCTGAGAGTGCGTTGCGCTGAGAGTGCGTTGCGCTGAGAGTGCGTTGCGCTGAGAGTGCGTTGCACTGAGAGTGCGTTGCTCTGAGAGTGCATTGCTGAGAGTGCAATGCTGAGTGTGCGTTGCTCTGAGAGTGCAATGCTGAGAGTGCGTTGCGCTGAGAGTGCGATGCTGAGAGTGCGTTGCGCTGATAGTGCGTTGCTGAGAGTGCAATGCCGAGAGTGCGTTGCACAGAAAGTGCGTTGCTCTGAGAGTGCGATGCTGAAAGTGTGTTGCGCTGAGAGTGCGATGCTGAGAGTGCGTTGCGCTGAGAGTACGATGCTGAGAGTGCGTTGCACTGAGAGTGCAATGCTGAGAGTGCGTTGCACTGAGAGTGCAATGCTGAGAGTGCGTTGCACTGAGAGTGCAATGCTGAGAGTGCGTTGCACTGAGATTGCAATGCTGAGAGTGCGTTGCACTGAGATTGCAATGCTGAGAGTGCGTTGCACTGAGATTGCAATGCTGAGAGTTCATTGCACTGAGAATGCGTTGCGCTGAGAGTGCAATCCTGAGAGTGCGTTGCGCTGAGAGTGCAATGCTGAGAGTGCAATGCTGAGAGTGCAATGCTGAGAGTGCAATGCTGAGAGTGCAATGCTGAGAGTGCGTTGCGCCGAGAGTGCGTTGCATTGAGAGTGCAATGCTGAGAGTAAGTTGCATTGAGAGTGCGTTGCACTGAGAGTGTAATGCTGAGTGTGCGTTGCACTGAGAGTGCAATGCTGAGAGTGCGTTGCTGAGAGTGCAATGCTGAGTGTGCGTTGCTCTGAGAGTGCGTTGCTGAGAGTGCGATGCTGAGAGTGAGTTGCTCTGAGAGTGCGATGCTGAGAGTGCGATGCTGAGAGTGCGATGCTGAGAGTGCGATGCTGAGAGTGCGATGCTGAGAGTGCGATGCTGAGAGTGCGATGCTGAGAGTGCGATGCTGAGAGTGCGATGCTGAGAGTGCGATGCTGAGAATGTGTTGCACTGAGAGTGCGTTGCACTGAGAGTGCAATGCTGAGAGCGCATTGCACTGAGAGTGCATTGCTGGGAGTGCATTGCACTGAGAATGCAATGCTGAGAGTGCGTTGCACTGAGAGTGCAATGCTGGGAGTGCGTTGCACTGAGAGTGCAATGCTGAGAGTGCGTTGCACTGAGAGTGCAATGCTGAGAGTGCGTTGCACTGAGAGTGCAATGCTGAGAGTGCGTTGCCCTGAGAGTGCAATGCTGAGAGTGCGTTGCCCTGAGAGTGCAATGCTGAGAGTGCGTTGCACTGAGATTGCAATGCTGAGAGTTCATTGCACTGAGAATGCGTTGCGCTGAGAGTGCAATCCTGAGAGTGCGTTGCGCTGAGAGTGCAATGCTGAGAGTGCAATGCTGAGAGTGCAATGCTGAGAGTGCAATGCTGAGAGTGCAATGCTGAGAGTGCAATGCTGAGAGTGCAATGCTGAGAGTGCAATGCTGAGAGTGCAATGCTGAGAGTGCGTTGCGCCGAGAGTGCGTTGCATTGAGAGTGCAATGCTGAGAGTAAGTTGCATTGAGAGTGCGTTGCACTGAGAGTGTAATGCTGAGTGTGCGTTGCACTGAGAGTGCAATGCTGAGAGTGCGTTGCTGAGAGTGCAATGCTGAGTGTGCGTTGCTCTGAGAGTGCGTTGCTGAGAGTGCGATGCTGAGAGTGAGTTGCTCTGAGAGTGCGATGCTGAGAGTGCGATGCTGAGAGTGCGTTGCGCTGAGAGTGCGATGCTGAGAGTGCGTTGCGCTGATAGTGCGTTGCTGAGAGTGCAATGCCGAGAGTGCGTTGCACAGAAAGTGCGTTGCTCTGAGAGTGCGATGCTGAAAGTGTGTTGCGCTGAGAGTGCGATGCTGAGAGTGCGTTGCGCTGAGAGTACGATGCTGAGAGTGCGTTGCACTGAGAGTGCAATGCTGAGAGTGCGTTGCACTGAGAGTGCAATGCTGAGAGTGCGTTGCACTGAGAGTGCAATGCTGAGAGTGCGTTGCACTGAGATTGCAATGCTGAGAGTGCGTTGCACTGAGATTGCAATGCTGAGAGTGCGTTGCACTGAGATTGCAATGCTGAGAGTTCATTGCACTGAGAATGCGTTGCGCTGAGAGTGCAATCCTGAGAGTGCGTTGCGCTGAGAGTGCAATGCTGAGAGTGCAATGCTGAGAGTGCAATGCTGAGAGTGCAATGCTGAGAGTGCAATGCTGAGAGTGCGTTGCGCCGAGAGTGCGTTGCATTGAGAGTGCAATGCTGAGAGTAAGTTGCATTGAGAGTGCGTTGCACTGAGAGTGTAATGCTGAGTGTGCGTTGCACTGAGAGTGCAATGCTGAGAGTGCGTTGCTGAGAGTGCAATGCTGAGTGTGCGTTGCTCTGAGAGTGCGTTGCTGAGAGTGCGATGCTGAGAGTGAGTTGCTCTGAGAGTGCGATGCTGAGAGTGCGATGCTGAGAGTGCGATGCTGAGAGTGCGATGCTGAGAGTGCGATGCTGAGAGTGCGATGCTGAGAGTGCGATGCTGAGAGTGCGATGCTGAGTGTGCGATTCTGAGAGTGCGATGCTGAGAATGTGTTGCACTGAGAGTGCGTTGCACTGAGAGTGCAATGCTGAGAGCGCATTGCACTGAGAGTGCATTGCTGGGAGTGCATTGCACTGAGAATGCAATGCTGAGAGTGCGTTGCACTGAGAGTGCAATGCTGGGAGTGCGTTGCACTGAGAGTGCAATGCTGAGAGTGCGTTGCACTGAGAGTGCAATGCTGAGAGTGCGTTGCCCTGAGAGTGCAATGCTGAGAGTGCGTTGCCCTGAGAGTGCAATGCTGAGAGTGCGTTGCACTGAGATTGCAATGCTGAGAGTTCATTGCACTGAGAATGCGTTGCGCTGAGAGTGCAATCCTGAGAGTGCGTTGCGCTGAGAGTGCAATGCTGAGAGTGCAATGCTGAGAGTGCAATGCTGAGAGTGCAATGCTGAGAGTGCAATGCTGAGAGTGCAATGCTGAGAGTGCGTTGCGCCGAGAGTGCGTTGCATTGAGAGTGCAATGCTGAGAGTAAGTTGCATTGAGAGTGCGTTGCACTGAGAGTGTAATGCTGAGTGTGCGTTGCACTGAGAGTGCAATGCTGAGAGTGCGTTGCTGAGAGTGCAATGCTGAGTGTGCGTTGCTCTGAGAGTGCGTTGCTGAGAGTGCGATGCTGAGAGTGAGTTGCTCTGAGAGTGCGATGCTGAGAGTGCGATGCTGAGAGTGCGATGCTGAGAGTGCGATGCTGAGAGTGCGATGCTGAGAGTGCGATGCTGAGAGTGCGATTCTGAGAGTGCGATGCTGAGAATGTGTTGCACTGAGAGTGCGTTGCACTGAGAGTGCAATGCTGAGAGCGCATTGCACTGAGAGTGCATTGCTGGGAGTGCATTGCACTGAGAATGCAATGCTGAGAGTGCGTTGCACTGAGAGTGCAATGCTGGGAGTGCGTTGCACTGAGAGTGCAATGCTGAGAGTGCGTTGCACTGAGAGTGCAATGCTGAGAGTGCGTTGCCCTGAGAGTGCAATGCTGAGAGTGCGTTGCCCTGAGAGTGCAATGCTGAGAGTGCGTTGCACTGAGATTGCAATGCTGAGAGTGCGTTGCACTGAGATTGCAATGCTGAGAGTGCGTTGCGCTGAGGGTGCAATGCTGAGAGTGCAATGCTGAGAGTGCAATGCTGAGAGTGTGTTGCACCGAGAGTGCATTGCATTGAGAGTACAATGCTGAGAGTAAGTTGCATTGAGAGTGTAATGCTGCGTGTGTGTTGCACTGAGTGTGCAATGCTGAGAGTGCGTTGCACTGAGTGCAATGCTGAGCGTGCGTTGCTCTGAGAGTGCGATGTTGAGAGTGCGTTGCTCTGAGAGTGCGATGCGCTGAGAGTGCGTTGCGCTGAGAGTGCGTCGCGCTGAGAATGCAATGCTGAGAGTGCGTTGCGCTGAAAGTGCAATGCTGAGAGTGCGATGCGCTGAGAGTGCGTTGCGCTGAGAGTGCGTTGCGCTGAGAGTGCGTTGCGCTGAGAGTGCGTTGCGCTGAGAGTGCGTTGCACTGAGAGTGCGTTGCTCTGAGAGTGCATTGCTGAGAGTGCAATGCTGAGTGTGCGTTGCTCTGAGAGTGCAATGCTGAGAGTGCGTTGCGCTGAGAGTGCGATGCTGAGAGTGCGTTGCGCTGATAGTGCGTTGCTGAGAGTGCAATGCCGAGAGTGCGTTGCACAGAAAGTGCGTTGCTCTGAGAGTGCGATGCTGAAAGTGTGTTGCGCTGAGAGTGCGATGCTGAGAGTGCGTTGCACTGAGAGTGCAATGCTGAGAGTGCGTTGCACTGAGAGTGCAATGCTGAGAGTGCGTTGCACTGAGAGTGCAATGCTGAGAGTGCGTTGCACTGAGAGTGCAATGCTGAGAGTGCGTTGCACTGAGATTGCAATGCTGAGAGTGCGTTGCACTGAGATTGCAATGCTGAGAGTGCGTTGCACTGAGATTGCAATGCTGAGAGTTCATTGCACTGAGAATGCGTTGCGCTGAGAGTGCAATCCTGAGAGTGCGTTGCGCTGAGAGTGCAATGCTGAGAGTGCAATGCTGAGAGTGCAATGCTGAGAGTGCAATGCTGAGAGTGCGTTGCGCCGAGAGTGCGTTGCATTGAGAGTGCAATGCTGAGAGTAAGTTGCATTGAGAGTGCGTTGCACTGAGAGTGTAATGCTGAGTGTGCGTTGCACTGAGAGTGCAATGCTGAGAGTGCGTTGCTGAGAGTGCAATGCTGAGTGTGCGTTGCTCTGAGAGTGCGTTGCTGAGAGTGCGATGCTGAGAGTGAGTTGCTCTGAGAGTGCGATGCTGAGAGTGCGATGCTGAGAGTGCGATGCTGAGAGTGCGATGCTGAGAGTGCGATGCTGAGAGTGCGATTCTGAGAGTGCGATGCTGAGAATGTGTTGCACTGAGAGTGCGTTGCACTGAGAGTGCAATGCTGAGAGCGCATTGCACTGAGAGTGCATTGCTGGGAGTGCATTGCACTGAGAATGCAATGCTGAGAGTGCGTTGCACTGAGAGTGCAATGCTGGGAGTGCGTTGCACTGAGAGTGCAATGCTGAGAGTGCGTTGCACTGAGAGTGCAATGCTGAGAGTGCGTTGCACTGAGAGTGCAATGCTGAGAGTGCGTTGCCCTGAGAGTGCAATGCTGAGAGTGCGTTGCCCTGAGAGTGCAATGCTGAGAGTGCGTTGCACTGAGATTGCAATGCTGAGAGTTCATTGCACTGAGAATGCGTTGCGCTGAGAGTGCAATCCTGAGAGTGCGTTGCGCTGAGAGTGCAATGCTGAGAGTGCAATGCTGAGAGTGCAATGCTGAGAGTGCAATGCTGAGAGTGCAATGCTGAGAGTGCAATGCTGAGAGTGCAATGCTGAGAGTGCAATGCTGAGAGTGCGTTGCGCCGAGAGTGCGTTGCATTGAGAGTGCAATGCTGAGAGTAAGTTGCATTGAGAGTGCGTTGCACTGAGAGTGTAATGCTGAGTGTGCGTTGCACTGAGAGTGCAATGCTGAGAGTGCGTTGCTGAGAGTGCAATGCTGAGTGTGCGTTGCTCTGAGAGTGCGTTGCTGAGAGTGCGTTGCTGAGAGTGAGTTGCTCTGAGAGTGCGATGCTGAGAGTGCGATGCTGAGAGTGCGATGCTGAGAGTGCGATGCTGAGAGTGCGATGCTGAGAGTGCGATGCTGAGAGTGCGATTCTGAGAGTGCGATGCTGAGAATGTGTTGCACTGAGAGTGCGTTGCACTGAGAGTGCAATGCTGAGAGCGCATTGCACTGAGAGTGCATTGCTGGGAGTGCATTGCATTGAGAATGCAATGCTGAGAGTGCGTTGCACTGAGAGTGCAATGCTGGGAGTGCGTTGCACTGAGAGTGCAATGCTGAGAGTGCGTTGCACTGAGAGTGCAATGCTGAGAGTGCGTTGCCCTGAGAGTGCAATGCTGAGAGTGCGTTGCCCTGAGAGTGCAATGCTGAGAGTGCGTTGCACTGAGATTGCAATGCTGAGAGTGCGTTGCACTGAGATTGCAATGCTGAGAGTGCGTTGCGCTGAGGGTGCAATGCTGAGAGTGCAATGCTGAGAGTGCAATGCTGAGAGTGTGTTGCACCGAGAGTGCATTGCATTGAGAGTACAATGCTGAGAGTAAGTTGCATTGAGAGTGTAATGCTGCGTGTGTGTTGCACTGAGTGTGCAATGCTGAGAGTGCGTTGCACTGAGTGCAATGCTGAGCGTGCGTTGCTGAGAGTGCAATGCTGAGAGTGCGTTGCACTGAGAGTGCGATGCTGAGAGTGCTTTGCGCTGAGAGTGCAATGCTGAGAGTGCAATGCTGAGAGTGCAATGCTGAGAGTGCAATGCTGAGAGTGCAATGCTGAGAGTGCAATGCTGAGAGTGCAATTCTGAGAGTGCAATGCTGAGAGTGCGTTGCACCGAGGGTGCGTTGCATTGAGAGTGCAATGCTGAGAGTAAGTTGCATTGAGAGTGCGTTGCATTGAGTGTGTAATGCTGAGCGTGCGTTGCTGAGAGTGCAATGCTGAGCGTGCGTTGCTGAGAGTGCAATGCTGAGATTGCGTTGCTCTGAGAGTGCGATGTTGAGAGTGCGTTGCACAGAAAGTGCGTTGCTCTGAGAGTGCGATGCTGAGAGTGCGATGCTGAGAGTGCGATGCTGAGAGTGCGTTGCGCTGAGAGTGCGTTGCGCTGAGAGTGCAATGCTGAGAGTGCGATGCGCTGAGAATGCGATGCGCTGAGAGTGCGTTGCGCTGAGAGTGCGTTGCGCTGAGAGTGCGTTGCGCTGAGAGTGCGTTGCGCTGAGAGTGCAATGCTCTGAGAGTGCAATGCTGAGTGTGCGTTGCTCTGAGTGCAATGCTGAGAGTGCGTTGCGCTGAGAGTGCGATGCTGAGAGTGCGTTGCGCTGATAGTGCGTTGCTGAGAGTGCAATGCCGAGAGTGCGTTGCACAGAAAGTGCGTTGCTCTGAGAGTGCGATGCTGAAAGTGTGTTGCGCTGAGAGTGCGTTGCGCTGAGAGTACGATGCTGAGAGTGCGTTGCACTGAGAGTGCGATGCTGAGAGTGCGTTGCACTGAGAGTGCAATGCTGAGAGTGCGTTGCACTGAGATTGCAATGCTGAGAGTTCATTGCACTGAGAATGCGTTGCGCTGAGAGTGCAATCCTGAGAGTGCGTTGCGCTGAGAGTGCAATGCTGAGAGTGCAATGCTGAGAGTGCAATGCTGAGAGTGCAATGCTGAGAGTGCATTGCACCGAGAGTGCAATGCTGAGAGTAAGTTGCATTGAGAGTGCGTTGCACTGAGAGTGTAATGCTGAGTGTGCGTTGCACTGAGAGTGCAATGCTGAGAGTGCAATGCTGAGAGTGCGTTGCTGAGAGTGCAATGCTGAGTGTGCGTTGCACTGAGAGTGCAATGCTGAGAGTGCGTTGCTGAGAGTGCGATGCTGAGAGTGAGTTGCTCTGAGAGTGCAATGCTGAGAGTGCGATTCTGAGAGTGCGATGCTGAGAGTGCATTGCACTGAGAGTGCGTTGCACTGAGAGTGCAATGCTGAGAGTGCAATGCTGAGAGTGCGTTGCACTGAGAGTGCGTTGCACTGAGAATGCAATGCTGAGAGTGCGTTGCACTGAGAGTGCGTTGCACTGAGAGTGCATTGCCCTGAGAGTGCAATGCTGAGAGTGCGTTGCACTGAGAGTGCAATGCTGGAAGTGCGTTGCACTGAGATTGCAATGCTGAGAGTGCATTGCCCTGAGATTGCAATGCTGAGAGTGTGTTGCACTGAGATTGCAATGCTGAGAGTGCGTTGCACTGAGATTGCAATGCTGAGAGTGCGTTGCGCTGAGAGTGCAATGCTGAGAGTGCAATGCTGAGAGTGCAATGCTGAGAGTGTGTTGCGCCGAGAGTGCATTGCATTGAGAGTGCAATGCATTGAGAGTGCAATGCTGAGAGTAAGTTGCATTGAGAGTGTAATGCTGCGTGTGTGTTGCACTGAGAGTGCAATGCTGAGAGTGCGTTGCACGGAGATTGCAATGCTGAGAGTTCATTGCACTGAGAATGCGTTGCGCTGAGAGTACAATCCTGAGAGTGCGTTGCGCTGAGAGTGCAATGCTGAGAGTGCAATGCTGAGAGTGCAATGCTGAGAGTGCGTTGCACCGAGAGTGCAATGCTGAGAGTAAGTTGCATTGAGAGTGCGTTGCACTGAGAGTGTAATGCTGAGTGTGCGTTGCACTGAGAGTGCAATGCTGAGAGTGCAATGCTGAGAGTGCAATGCTGAGAGTGCAATGCTGAGAGTGCGTTGCTGAGAGTGCGTTGCTGAGAGTGCAATGCTGAGTGTGCGTTGCTCTGAGAGTGCAATGCTGAGAGTGCATTGCTCTGAGAGTGCGTTGCTGAGAGAGCGATGCTGAGAGTGAGTTGCTCTGAGAGTGCAATGCTGAGAGTGCGATTCTGAGAGTGCGATGCTGAGAATGTGTTGCACTGAGAGTGCGATGCTGAGAGTGCGTTGCACTGAGAGTGCGTTGCACTGAGAGTGCAATGCTGAGAGTGCAATGCTGAGAGTGCAATGCTGAGAGTGCGTTGCACTGAGAGTGCGTTGCACTGAGAGTGCGTTGCACTGAGAATGCAATGCTGAGAGTGCGTTGCACTGAGAGTGCATTGCCCTGAGAGTGCAATGCTGAGAGTGCATTGCATTGAGAGTGCAATGCTGGAAGTGCGTTGCACTGTGAGTTCAATGCTGTGAGTGCGTTGCACTGAGAGTGCAATGCTGAGAGTGCGTTGCCCTGAGAGTGCAATGCTGAGAGTGCGTTGCACTGAGATTGCAATGCTGAGAGTGCGTTGCACTGAGATTGCAATGCTGAGAGTGCGTTGCGCTGAGAGTGCAATGCTGAGAGTGCATTGCGCCGAGAGTGCGTTGCATTGAGAGTGCAATGCTGAGAGTAAGTTGCATTGAGAGTGCGTTGCATTGAGAGTGTAATGCTGAGTGTGCGTTGCACTGAGAGTGCAATGCTGAGCGTGTGTTGCTGAGAGTGCAATGCTGAGAGTGCATTGCACTGAGTGTGCGATGCTGAGAGTGCATTGCACAGAGAGTGCAATTCTGAGAGTGCAATTCTGAGAGTGCAATTCTGAGAGTGCAATTCTGAGAGTGCAATTCTGAGAGTGCAATTCTGAGAGTGCAATTCTGAGAGTGCAATTCTGAGAGTGCAATTCTGAGAGTGCGTCGCTGAGAGTGCCATGCTGAGAGTGCGTTGCGCTGAGAGTGCGATGCGCTGAGAGTGCAATGCTGAGAGTGCGTTGCTGAGTGTGCGTTGCTGAGAGTGCGTTGCACTGAGAGTGCAATGCTGAGAGTGCGATGCGCTGAGAGTGCGATGCGCTGAGAGTGCGATGCGCTGAGAGTGCGATGCGCTGAGAGTGCGATGCGCTGAGAGTGCGATGCGCTGAGAGTGCGATGCGCTGAGAGTGCGATGCGCTGAGAGTGCGATGCGCTGAGAGTGCTTTGCTCAGAGTGCAGTGCTGAGAGTGCGTTGCTGAGAGTGCAATGCTGAGTATGCGTTGCTCTGAGAGTGCAATGCTGAGAGTGCGTTGCTCTGAGAGTGCATTGCTGAGAGTGAGTTGCGCTGAGAGTGCAATGCTCAGAGTGCAATGCTGAGAGTGCGTTGCACTGAGAGTGCGTTGCACTGAGAATGCAATGCTGAGAGTGCGTTGCACTGAGAGTGCATTGCCTTGAGAGTGCAATGCTGAGAGTGCGTTGCACTGTGAGTGCAATGCTGGGAGTGCGTTGCACTGTGAGTGCAATGCTGAGTGTGCGTTGCACTGAGAGTGCAATGTTGAGAGTGCGTTGCTCTGAGAGTGCGATGTTGAGAGTGCGATGTTGAGAGTGCGATGTTGAGAGTGCGATGCTGTGAGTGCGTTGCACAGAAAGTGCGTTGCGCTGAGAGTGCAATGCTGAGAGTGCGTTGCACTGAGAGTGCGTTGCACTGAGAATGCAATGCTGAGAGTGCGTTGCACTGAGAGTGCATTGCCCTGAGAGTGCAATGCTGAGAGTGCGTTGCACTGAGAATGCAATGCTGAGAGTGCGTTGCACTGAGAGTGCATTGCCCTGAGAGTGCAATGCTGAGAGTGCGTTGCACTGAGAGTGCAATGTTGAGAGTGCGTTGCTCTGAGAGTGCGATGTTGAGAGTGCGATGCTGTGAGTGCGTTGCACAGAAAGTGCGTTGCGCTGAGAGTGCGATGCTGAGAGTGCGTTGCACTGAGAGTGCGATGCTGAGAGTGTGTTGCGCTGAGAGTGCGATGCTCTGAGAGTGCGATGTTGAGAGTGCGCTGCTGAGAGTGCGTTGCGCTGATAGTGCATTGCTGAGAGTGCAATGCTGAGAGTGCGTTGCACTGAGAGCGTGTTGCTCTGAGAGTGCGATGTTGAGAGTGCGATGCTGAGAGTGCGTTGCTCTGAGAGTGCGATGCTGAAAGTGCGTTGCTCTGACAGTGCGATGCTGAAAGTGCGTTGCGCTGAGAGTGCGATGCTGAGAGTGCGATGCTGAGAGTGCGATGCTGAGAGTGCGATGCTGAGAGTGCGATGCTGAGAGTGCGATGCTGAGAGTGCGATGCTGAGAGTGCGATGCTGAGAGTGCGATGCTGAGAGTGCGTTGCGCTGAGAGTACGACGCTGAGAGTGCGTTGCACTGAGAGTGCAATGCTGAGAGTGCGTTGCACTGAGAGTGCAATGCTGAGAGTGCAATGCTGAGAGTGCAATGCTGAGAGTGCGTTGCGCCGAGAGTGCGTTGCATTGAGAGTGCAATGCTGAGAGTAAGTTGCATTGAGAGTGCGTTGCATTGAGAGTGTAATGCTGAGTGTGCGTTGCACTGAGAGTGCAATGCTGAGCGTGCGTTGCTGAGAGTGCGTTGCACTGAGTGTGCGATGCTGACAGTGCATTGCACTGAGAGTGCAATTCTGAGAGTGCAATTCTGAGAGTGCAATTCTGAGAGTGCAATTCTGAGAGTGCGTCGCTGAGAGTGCCATGCTGAGAGTGCGTTGCGCTGAGAGTGCAATGCTGAGAGTGAGTTGCGCTGAGAGTGCAATGCTGAGAGTGCGTTGCGCTGAGAGTGCAATGCTGAGAGTGCGTTGCGCTGAGAGTGCGTTGCGCTGAGAGTGCGTTGCGCTGAGAGTGCGATGCGCTGAGAGTGCGATGCGCTGAGAGTGCAATGCTGAGAGTGCGTTGCTGAGAGTGCGTTGCTGAGTGTGCGTTGCTCTGAGAGTGCGATGCTGAGAGTGCGATGCTGAGAGTGCGTTGCTCTGAGAGTGCGTTGCTCTGAGAGTGCGTTGCTCTGAGAGTGCGATGCTCTGAGAGTGCGATGCTCTGAGAGTGCGATGCTCTGAGAGTGCGATGCTCTGAGAGTGCGATGCTCTGAGAGTGCGATGCTCTGAGAGTGCGATGCTGAGAGTGCGTTGCGCTGATGGTGCGTTGCTGAGAGTGCAATGCTGAGAGTGCAATGCTGAGAGTGCAATGCTGAGAGTGCAATGCTGAGAGTGCAATGCTGAGAGAGCGTTGCGCTGAGAGTGCGTTGCGCTGAGAGTGCGATATTGAGAGTGCGATGCTGAGAGTGCGTTGCACAGAAAGTGCGTTGCTCTGAGAGTGCGTTGCTGAGAGTGCGTTGCACTGAGAGTGCAATGTTGAGAGTGCTTTGCGCTGAGAATGCAATGCTGAGAGTGCGTTGCGCTGAGAGTGCAATGCTGAGAGTGCGATGCGCTGAGAGTGCGATGCGCTGAGAGTGCGATGCGCTGAGAGTGCGATGCGCTGAGAGTGCGATGCGCTGAGAGTGCGATGCGCTGAGAGTGCGTTGCGCTGAGAGTGCGTTGCGCTGAGTGCGTTGCGCTGAGTGCGTTGCGCTGAGTGCGTTGTGCTGAGAGTGCGTTGCGCTGAGTGCGTTGTGCTGAGAGTGCGTTGTGCTGAGAGTGCGTTGTGCTGAGAGTGCGTTGTGCTGAGAGTGCGTTGCTCTGAGAGTGCAATGCTGAGAGTGCAATGCTGAGAGTGCGTTGCGCTGAGAGTGCGATGCTGAGAGTGCGTTGCGCCGAGAGTGCATTGCATTGAGAGTGCAATGCTGAGAGTTAGTTGCATTGAGAGTGCGTTGCACTGAGAGTGCAATGCTGAGAGTGCGTTGCGCTGAGAGTGCAATGCTGAGAGTGCAATGCTGAGAGTGCAATGCTGAGAGTGCGTTGCACTGAGTGTGCAATGCTGAGAGTGCGTTGTACTGAGAGTGCGTTGCACTGAGAGTGCAATGCTGAGAGTTCGTTGCACTGAGAGTGCAATGCTGAGAGTGCGTTGCACTGAGAGTGCAATGCTGAGAGTGCGTTGCACTGAGATTGCAATGCTGAGAGTGCATTGCACTGAGATTGCAATGCTGAGAGTGCATTGCACTGAGAGTGCGTTGCGCTGAGAGTGCAATCCTGAGATCGCGTTGCGCTGAGAGTGTAATGCTGAGAGTGTAATGCTGAGAGTGTAATGCTGAGAGTGTAATGCTGAGAGTGTAATGCTGAGAGTGTAATGCTGAGAGTGCGTTGCGCTGAGAGTGCTTTGCGCTGAGAGTGCAATGCTGAGAGTGCGTTGCACCGAGAGTGCAATGCTGAGAGTAAGTTGCATTGAGAGTGCGTTGCATTGAGAGTGTAATGCTGAGTGTGCGTTGCACTGAGAGTGCAATGCTGAGAGTGCGTTGCTGAGAGTGCAATGCTGAGCGTGCGTTGCTGAGAGTGCAATGCTGAGCGTGCGTTGCTGAGAGTGCAATGCTGAGAGTGCGTTGCACTGAGAGTGCGATGCTGAGAGTGCATTGCACTGAGAGTGCAATTCTGAGAGTGCAATTCTGAGAGTGCAATTCTGAGAGTGCAATTCTGAGAGTACGTCGCTGAGAGTGCCATGCTGAGAGTGCGTTGCGCTGAGAGTGCAATGCTGAAAGTGCGTTGCGTTGAGAGTGCGATGCGCTGAGAGTGCGTTGCTCTGAGAGTGCAATGCTGAGAGTGCATTGCTGAGAGTGCAGTGCTGAGTGTGCGTTGCTCTGAGAGTGCGTTGCTCTGAGAGTGCGTTGCTCTGAGAGTGCGTTGCTCTGAGAGTGCGTTGCTCTGAGAGTGCGATGCTGAGAGTGCGTTGCTCTGAGAGTGCGATGCTGAGAGTGCGTTGCTCTGAGAGTGCGATGCTGGGAGTGCGATGCTGAGAGTGCGTTGCTCTGAGAGTGCGTTGCTCTGAGAGTGCGTTGCTCTGAGAGTGCGTTGCTCTGAGAGTGCGTTGCTCTGAGAGTGCGATGCTCTGAGAGTGCGATGCTCTGAGAGTGCGATGCTCTGAGAGTGCGATGCTCTGAAAGTGCAATGCTGAGAGTGTGTTGCGCTAATGGTGCGTTGCTGAGTGCAATGCTGAGAGAGCGTTGCGCTGAGAGTGCGTTGCTCTGAGAGTGCGTTGCTCTGAGAGTGCGTTGCGCTGAGAGTGCGATGCTGAGAGTGCGTTGCGCTGAGAGTGTGATGTTGAGAGTGCGATGCTGATAGTGCGTTGCTCTGAGAGTGCGATGTTGAGAGTGCGTTGCTCTGAGAGTGCGATGCGCTGAGAGTGCGTTGCGCTGAGAGTGCGTTGCGCTGAGAATGCAATGCTGAGAGTGCGTTGCGCTGAAAGTGCAATGCTGAGAGTGCGATGCGCTGAGAGTGCGATGCTGAGAGTGCGTTGCGCTGATAGTGCGTTGCTGAGAGTGCAATGCCGAGAGTGCGTTGCACAGAAAGTGCGTTGCTCTGAGAGTGCGATGCTGAAAGTGTGTTGCGCTGAGAGTGCGATGCTGAGAGTGCGTTGCGCTGAGAGTACGATGCTGAGAGTGCGTTGCACTGAGAGTGCAATGCTGAGAGTGCGTTGCACTGAGAGTGCAATGCTGAGAGTGCGTTGCACTGAGATTGCAATGCTGAGAGTTCATTGCACTGAGAATGCGTTGCGCTGAGAGTGCAATCCTGAGAGTGCGTTGCGCTGAGAGTGCAATGCTGAGAGTGCAATGCTGAGAGTGCAATGCTGAGAGTGCAATGCTGAGAGTGCAATGCTGAGAGTGCGTTGCGCCGAGAGTGCGTTGCATTGAGAGTGCAATGCTGAGAGTAAGTTGCATTGAGAGTGCGTTGCACTGAGAGTGTAATGCTGAGTGTGCGTTGCACTGAGAGTGCAATGCTGAGAGTGCGTTGCTGAGAGTGCAATGCTGAGTGTGCGTTGCTCTGAGAGTGCGTTGCTGAGAGTGCGATGCTGAGAGTGAGTTGCTCTGAGAGTGCGATGCTGAGAGTGCGATGCTGAGAGTGCGATGCTGAGAGTGCGATGCTGAGAGTGCGATGCTGAGAATGTGTTGCACTGAGAGTGCGTTGCACTGAGAGTGCAATGCTGAGAGCGCATTGCACTGAGAGTGCATTGCTGGGAGTGCATTGCACTGAGAATGCAATGCTGAGAGTGCGTTGCACTGAGAGTGCAATGCTGGGAGTGCGTTGCACTGAGAGTGCAATGCTGAGAGTGCGTTGCACTGAGAGTGCAATGCTGAGAGTGCGTTGCCCTGAGAGTGCAATGCTGAGAGTGCGTTGCCCTGAGAGTGCAATGCTGAGAGTGCGTTGCACTGAGATTGCAATGCTGAGAGTGCGTTGCACTGAGATTGCAATGCTGAGAGTGCGTTGCGCTGAGGGTGCAATGCTGAGAGTGCAATGCTGAGAGTGCAATGCTGAGAGTGCAATGCTGAGAGTGTGTTGCACCGAGAGTGCATTGCATTGAGAGTACAATGCTGAGAGTGCGTTGCATTGAGAGTGTAATGCTGCGTGTGTGTTGCACTGAGTGTGCAATGCTGAGAGTGCGTTGCACTGAGTGCAATGCTGAGCGTGCGTTGCTGAGAGTGCAATGCTGAGAGTGCGTTGCACTGAGAGTGCGATGCTGAGAGTGCTTTGCGCTGAGAGTGCAATGCTGAGAGTGCAATGCTGAGAGTGCAATGCTGAGAGTGCAATGCTGAGAGTGCAATGCTGAGAGTGCAATGCTGAGAGTGCAATGCTGAGAGTGCAATGCTGAGAGTGCAATGCTGAGAGTGCAATTCTGAGAGTGCAATGCTGAGAGTGCGTTGCACCGAGGGTGCGTTGCATTGAGAGTGCAATGCTGAGAGTAAGTTGCATTGAGAGTGCGTTGCATTGAGTGTGTAATGCTGAGCGTGCGTTGCTGAGAGTGCAATGCTGAGCGTGCGTTGCTGAGAGTGCAATGCTGAGATTGCGTTGCTCTGAGAGTGCGATGTTGAGAGTGCGTTGCACAGAAAGTGCGTTGCTCTGAGAGTGCGATGCTGAGAGTGCGATGCTGAGAGTGCGATGCTGAGAGTGCGATGCTGAGAGTGCGTTGCGCTGAGAGTGCGTTGCGCTGAGAGTGCGTTGCGCTGAGAGTGCAATGCTGAGTGCGATGCGCTGAGAATGCGATGCGCTGAGAGTGCGATGCGCTGAGAGTGCGTTGCGCTGAGAGTGCGTTGCGCTGAGAGTGCGTTGCGCTGAGAGTGCGTTGCGCTGAGAGTGCGTTGCGCTGAGAGTGCAATGCTGAGTGTGCGTTGCTCTGAGTGCAATGCTGAGAGTGCGTTGCGCTGAGAGTGCGATGCTGAGAGTGCGTTGCGCTGATAGTGCGTTGCTGAGAGTGCAATGCCGAGAGTGCGTTGCACAGAAAGTGCGTTGCTCTGAGAGTGCGATGCTGAAAGTGTGTTGCGCTGAGAGTGCGTTGCGCTGAGAGTACGATGCTGAGAGTGCGTTGCACTGAGAGTGCGATGCTGAGAGTGCGTTGCACTGAGAGTGCAATGCTGAGAGTGCGTTGCACTGAGATTGCAATGCTGAGAGTTCATTGCACTGAGAATGCGTTGCGCTGAGAGTGCAATCCTGAGAGTGCGTTGCGCTGAGAGTGCAATGCTGAGAGTGCAATGCTGAGAGTGCAATGCTGAGAGTGCAATGCTGAGAGTGCGTTGCACCGAGAGTGCAATGCTGAGAGTAAGTTGCATTGAGAGTGCGTTGCACTGAGAGTGTAATGCTGAGTGTGCGTTGCACTGAGAGTGCAATGCTGAGAGTGCGTTGCTGAGAGTGCAATGCTGAGTGTGCGTTGCACTGAGAGTGCAATGCTGAGAGTGCGTTGCTGAGAGTGCGTTGCTGAGAGTGCGATGCTGAGAGTGCGATGCTGAGAGTGAGTTGCTCTGAGAGTGCAATGCTGAGAGTGCGATTCTGAGAGTGCGATGCTGAGAGTGCATTGCACTGAGAGTGCGTTGCACTGAGAGTGCAATGCTGAGAGTGCAATGCTGAGAGTGCGTTGCACTGAGAGTGCGTTGCACTGAGAATGCAATGCTGAGAGTGCGTTGCACTGAGAGTGCATTGCCCTGAGAGTGCAATGCTGAGAGTGCGTTGCACTGAGAGTGCAATGCTGGAAGTGCGTTGCACTGAGATTGCAATGCTGAGAGTGCATTGCCCTGAGAGTGCAATGCTGAGAGTGTGTTGCACTGAGATTGCAATGCTGAGAGTGCGTTGCACTGAGATTGCAATGCTGAGAGTGCGTTGCGCTGAGAGTGCAATGCTGAGAGTGCAATGCTGAGAGTGCAATGCTGAGAGTGCAATGCTGAGAGTGCAATGCTGAGAGTGTGTTGCGCCGAGAGTGCATTGCATTGAGAGTGCAATGCATTGAGAGTGCAATGCTGAGAGTAAGTTGCATTGAGAGTGTAATGCTGCGTGTGTGTTGCACTGAGAGTGCAATGCTGAGAGTGCGTTGCACGGAGATTGCAATGCTGAGAGTTCATTGCACTGAGAATGCGTTGCGCTGAGAGTACAATCCTGAGAGTGCGTTGCGCTGAGAGTGCAATGCTGAGAGTGCAATGCTGAGAGTGCAATGCTGAGAGTGCGTTGCACCGAGAGTGCAATGCTGAGAGTAAGTTGCATTGAGAGTGCGTTGCACTGAGAGTGTAATGCTGAGTGTGCGTTGCACTGAGAGTGCAATGCTGAGAGTGCAATGCTGAGAGTGCAATGCTGAGAGTGCGTTGCTGAGAGTGCGTTGCTGAGAGTGCGTTGCTGAGAGTGCAATGCTGAGTGTGCGTTGCTCTGAGAGTGCAATGCTGAGAGTGCATTGCTCTGAGAGTGCGTTGCTGAGAGAGCGATGCTGAGAGTGAGTTGCTCTGAGAGTGCAATGCTGAGAGTGCGATTCTGAGAGTGCGATGCTGAGAATGTGTTGCACTGAGAGTGCGATGCTGAGAGTGCGTTGCACTGAGAGTGCGTTGCACTGAGAGTGCGTTGCACTGAGAGTGCAATGCTGAGAGTGCAATGCTGAGAGTGCAATGCTGAGAGTGCAATGCTGAGAGTGCAATGCTGAGAGTGCGTTGCACTGAGAGTGCGTTGCACTGAGAATGCAATGCTGAGAGTGCGTTGCACTGAGAGTGCATTGCCCTGAGAGTGCAATGCTGAGAGTGCGTTGCACTGAGAGTGCAATGCTGGAAGTGCGTTGCACTGTGAGTTCAATGCTGTGAGTGCGTTGCACTGAGAGTGCAATGCTGAGAGTGCGTTGCCCTGAGAGTGCAATGCTGAGAGTGCGTTGCACTGAGATTGCAATGCTGAGAGTGCGTTGCACTGAGATTGCAATGCTGAGAGTGCGTTGCGCTGAGAGTGCAATGCTGAGAGTGCAATGCTGAGAGTGCAATGCTGAGAGTGTGTTGCGCCGAGAGTGCATTGCATTGAGAGTGCAATGCTGAGAGTAAGTTGCATTGAGAGTGTAATGCTGCGTGTGTGTTGCACTGAGAGTGCGATGCTGAGAGTGCGTTGCACTGAGAGTGCGATGCTGAGAGTGCTTTGCGCTGAGAGTGCAATGCTGAGAGTGCAATGCTGAGAGTGCAATGCTGAGAGTGCAATGCTGAGAGTGCAATGCTGAGAGTGCATTGCGCCGAGAGTGCGTTGCATTGAGAGTGCAATGCTGAGAGTAAGTTGCATTGAGAGTGCGTTGCATTGAGAGTGTAATGCTGAGTGTGCGTTGCACTGAGAGTGCAATGCTGAGCGTGCGTTGCTGAGAGTGCAATGCTGAGAGTGCGTTGCACTGAGTGTGCGATGCTGAGAGTGCAATTCTGAGAGTGCAATTCTGAGAGTGCAATTCTGAGAGTGCAATTCTGAGAGTGCAATTCTGAGAGTGCAATTCTGAGAGTGCAATTCTGAGAGTGCGTCGCTGAGAGTGCCATGCTGAGAGTGCGATGCGCTGAGAGTGCGATGCGCTGAGAGTGCGATGCGCTGAGAGTGCGATGCGCTGAGAGTGCGATGCGCTGAGAGTGCGATGCGCTGAGAGTGCTTTGCTCAGAGTGCAGTGCTGAGAGTGCGTTGCTGAGAGTGCAATGCTGAGTATGCGTTGCTCTGAGAGTGCAATGCTGAGAGTGCGTTGCTCTGAGAGTGCGTTGCTGAGAGTGAGTTGCGCTGAGAGTGCAATGCTCAGAGTGCAATGCTGAGAGTGCGTTGCACTGAGAGTGCGTTGCACTGAGAATGCAATGCTGAGAGTGCGTTGCACTGAGAGTGTATTGCCTTGAGAGTGCAATGCTGAGAGTGCGTTGCACTGTGAGTGCAATGCTGGGAGTGCGTTGCACTGTGAGTGCAATGCTGAGAGTGCGTTGCACTGAGAGTGCAATGTTGAGAGTGCGTTGCTCTGAGAGTGCGATGTTGAGAGTGCGATGTTGAGAGTGCGATGCTGTGAGTGCGTTGCACAGAAAGTGCGTTGCGCTGAGAGTGCAATGCTGAGAGTGCAATGCTGAGAGTGCAATGCTGAGAGTGCGTTGCACTGAGAGTGCGTTGCACTGAGAATACAATGCTGAGAGTGCGTTGCACTGAGAGTGCATTGCCCTGAGAGTGCAATGCTGAGAGTGCGTTGCACTGAGAGTGCAATGTTGAGAGTGCGTTGCTCTGAGAGTGCGATGTTGAGAGTGCGATGCTGTGAGTGCGTTGCACAGAAAGTGCGTTGCGCTGAGAGTGCGATGCTGAGAGTGCGTTGCACTGAGAGTGCGATGCTGAGAGTGTGTTGCGCTGAGAGTGCGATGCTCTGAGAGTGCGATGTTGAGAGTGCGCTGCTGAGAGTGCGTTGCGCTGATAGTGCATTGCTGAGAGTGCAATGCTGAGAGTGCGTTGCACTGAGAGCGTGTTGCTCTGAGAGTGCGATGTTGAGAGTGCGATGCTGAGAGTGCGTTGCTCTGAGAGTGCGATGCTGAAAGTGCGTTGCTCTGACAGTGCGATGCTGAAAGTGCGTTGCGCTGAGAGTGCGATGCTGAGAGTGCGATGCTGAGAGTGCGATGCTGAGAGTGCGATGCTGAGAGTGCGATGCTGAGAGTGCGTTGCGCTGAGAGTACGACGCTGAGAGTGCGTTGCACTGAGAGTGCAATGCTGAGAGTGCGTTGCACTGAGAGTGCAATGCTGAGAGTGCAATGCTGAGAGTGCAATGCTGAGAGTGCGTTGCGCCGAGAGTGCGTTGCATTGAGAGTGCAATGCTGAGAGTAAGTTGCATTGAGAGTGCGTTGCATTGAGAGTGTAATGCTGAGTGTGCGTTGCACTGAGAGTGCAATGCTGAGCGTGCGTTGCTGAGAGTGCAGTGCTGAGAGTGCGTTGCACTGAGTGTGCGATGCTGACAGTGCATTGCACTGAGAGTGCAATTCTGAGAGTGCAATTCTGAGAGTGCAATTCTGAGAGTGCGTCGCTGAGAGTGCCATGCTGAGAGTGCCATGCTGAGAGTGCGTTGCGCTGAGAGTGCAATGCTGAGAGTGCGTTGCGCTGAGAGTGCAATGCTGAGAGTGCGTTGCGCTGAGAGTGCAATGCTGAGAGTGCGTTGCGCTGAGAGTGCGTTGCGCTGAGAGTGCGTTGCGCTGAGAGTGCGATGCGCTGAGAGTGCGATGCGCTGAGAGTGCAATGCTGAGAGTGCGTTGCTGAGAGTGCGTTGCTGAGTGTGCGTTGCTCTGAGAGTGCGATGCTGAGAGTGCGATGCTGAGAGTGCGTTGCTCTGAGAGTGCGTTGCTCTGAGAGTGCGTTGCTCTGAGAGTGCGTTGCTCTGAGAGTGCGTTGCTCTGAGAGTGCGATGCTCTGAGAGTGCGATGCTCTGAGAGTGCGATGCTCTGAGAGTGCGATGCTGAGAGTGCGTTGCGCTGATGGTGCGTTGCTGAGAGTGCAATGCTGAGAGTGCAATGCTGAGAGTGCAATGCTGAGAGTGCAATGCTGAGAGTGCAATGCTGAGAGAGCGTTGCGCTGAGAGTGCGTTGCGCTGAGAGTGCGATATTGAGAGTGCGATGCTGAGAGTGCGTTGCACAGAAAGTGCGTTGCTCTGAGAGTGCGATGCTGAGAGTGCGTTGCGCTGAGAGTGCGATGCTGAGAGTGCGTTGCGCTGAGAGTGTGATGTTGAGAGTGTGATGTTGAGAGTGCGGTGTTGAGAGTGCGTTGCACAGAAAGTGCGTTGCTCTGAGAGTGCGATGCTGAGAGTGCGATGCTGAGAGTGCGATGCTGAGAGTGCGTTGCGCTGAGAGTGCGTTGCGCTGAGAGTGCGTTGCGCTGAGAGTGCGATGCTGAGCGTGCGTTGCACTGAGAGTGCAATGTTGAGAGTGCTTTGCGCTGAGAATGCAATGCTGAGAGTGCATTGCGCTGAGAGTGCAATGCTGAGAGTGCGATGCGCTGAGAGTGCGATGCGCTGAGAGTGCATTGCGCTGAGAGTGCGTTGCGCTGAGAGTGCGTTGCGCTGAGAGTGCGTTGCGCTGAGAGTGCGTTGCGCTGAGAGTGCGTTGCGCTGAGAGTGCAGTGCTGAGAGTGCGTTGCTGAGAGTGCAATGCTGAGTATGCGTTACTCTGAGAGTGCAATGCTGAGAGTGCGTTGCTCTGAGTGCGTTGCTGAGAGTGAGTTGCTCTGAGAGTGCGATGCTGAGAGTGCGATGCTGAGAGTGCGATGCTGAGAGTGCGTTGCTGAGAGTGCGTTGCTGAGAGTGCGTTGCTGAGAGTGAGTTGCTCTGAGAGTGCGATGCTGAGAGTGCGTTGCGCTGAGAGTGCGTTGCGCTGAGAGTGCAATGCTGAGTGTGCAATGCTGAGAGTGCAATGCTGAGAGTGCAATGCTGAGAGTGCAATGCTGAGAGTGCAATGCTGAGAGTGCGTTGCACTGAGAGTGCGTTGCACTGAGAATGCAATGCTGAGAGTGCGTTGCACCGAGAGTGCATTGCCCTGAGAGTGCAATGCTGAGAGTGCGTTGCACTGTGAGTGCAATGCTGGGAGTGCGTTGCACTGTGAGTGCAATGCTGGGAGTGCGTTGCACTGAGAGTGCAATGCTGAGAGTGCATTGCGCTGAGAGTGCAATGCTGAGAGTGCAATGCTGAGAGTGCATTGCGCCGAGAGTGCGTTGCATTGAGAGTGCAATGCTGTGAGTAAGTTGCATTGAGAGTGCGTTGCATTGAGAGTGTAATGCTGAGCGTGCGTTGCACTGAGAGTGCAATGCTGAGAGTGCAATGCTGAGAGTGCGTTGCTCTGAGTGCAATGCTGAGCGTGCGTTGCTGAGAGTGCAATGCTGAGAGTGCATTGCACTGAGTGTGCGATGCTGAGAGTGCATTGCACTGAGAGTGCAATTCTGAGAGTGCGTTGCTGAGAGTGCCATGCTAAGAGTGCGTTGCGCTGAGAGTGCAATGCTGAGAGTGCGATGCGCTGAGAGTGCGATGCGCTGAGAGTGCGATGCGCTGAGAGTGCGTTGCGCTGAGAGTGAGTTGCTCTGAGAGTGCAATGCTGAGAGTGCGTTGCACTGAGAGTGCGATGCTGAGAGTGCATTGCACTGAGAGTGCAATTCTGAGAGTGCAATTCTGAGAGTGCAATTCTGAGAGTGCGTTGCTGAAAGTGCGATGCTGAGAGTGCGATGCTGAGAGTGCGATGCTGAGAGTGCGATGCTGAGAGTGCGATGCTGAGAGTGCGATGCTGAGAGTGCGATGCTGAGAGTGCGATGCTGAGAGTGCGATGCTGAGAGTGCGATGCTGAGAGTGCGATGCTGAAAGTGCGTTGCTGAGAGTGCAATGCCGAGAGTGCATTGCACAGAAAGTGCGTTGCTCTGAGAGTGCGATGCTGAAAGTGCGTTGCGCTGAGAGTGCGTTGCGCTGAGAGTACGATGTTGAGAGTGCGTTGCACTGAGAGTGCGATGCTGAGAGTGCGTTGCACTGAGAGTGCAATGCTGAGAGTGCGTTGCACTGAGATTGCAATGCTGAGAGTTCATTGCACTGAGAATGCGTTGCGCTGAGAGTGCAATCCTGAGAGTGCGTTGCGCTGAGAGTGCAATGCTGAGAGTGCAATGCTGAGAGTGCAATGCTGAGAGTGCAATGCTGAGAGTGCAATGCTGAGAGTGCGTTGCACCGAGAGTGCAATGCTGAGAGTAAGTTGCATTGAGAGTGCGTTGCACTGAGAGTGTAATGCTGAGTGTGCGTTGCACTGAGAGTGCAATGCTGAGAGTGCGTTGCTGAGAGTGCAATGCTGAGTGTGCGTTGCACTGAGAGTGCAATGCTGAGAGTGCGTTGCTGAGAGTGCGATGCTGAGAGTGAGTTGCTCTGAGAGTGCAATGCTGAGAGTGCGATTCTGAGAGTGCGTTGCACTGAGAGTGCGTTGCACTGAGAGTGCGTTGCACTGAGAGTGCAATGCTGAGAGTGCAATGCTGAGAGTGCGTTGCACTGAGAGTGCGTTGCACTGAGAATGCAATGCTGAGAGTGCGTTGCACTGAGAGTGCATTGCCCTGAGAGTGCAATGCTGAGAGTGCGTTGCACTGAGAGTGCAATGCTGGAAGTGTGTTGCACTGTGAGTTCAATGCTGTGAGTGCGTTGCACTGAGAGTGCAATGCTGAGAGTGCATTGCCCTGAGAGTGCAATGCTGAGAGTGTGTTGCACTGAGATTGCAATGCTGAGAGTGCGTTGCACTGAGATTGCAATGCTGAGAGTGCGTTGCGCTGAGAGTGCAATGCTGAGAGTGCAATGCTGAGAGTGCAATGCTGAGAGTGCAATGCTGAGAGTGTGTTGCGCCGAGAGTGCATTGCATTGAGAGTGCAATGCATTGAGAGTGCAATGCTGAGAGTAAGTTGCATTGAGAGTGTAATGCTGCGTGTGTGTTGCACTGAGAGTGCAATGCTGAGAGTGCGTTGCACGGAGATTGCAATGCTGAGAGTTCATTGCACTGAGAATGCGTTGCGCTGAGAGTACAATCCTGAGAGTGCGTTGCGCTGAGAGTGCAATGCTGAGAGTGCAATGCTGAGAGTGCAATGCTGAGAGTGCGTTGCACCGAGAGTGCAATGCTGAGAGTAAGTTGCATTGAGAGTGCGTTGCACAGAGAGTGTAATGCTGAGTGTGCGTTGCACTGAGAGTGCAATGCTGAGAGTGCAATGCTGAGAGTGCAATGCTGAGAGTGCAATGCTGAGAGTGCGTTGCTGAGAGTGCGTTGCTGAGAGTGCGTTGCTGAGAGTGCAATGCTGAGTGTGCGTTGCTCTGAGAGTGCAATGCTGAGAGTGCATTGCTCTGAGAGTGCGATGCTGAGAATGTGTTGCACTGAGAGTGCGATGCTGAGAGTGCGTTGCACTGAGAGTGCGTTGCACTGAGAGTGCAATGCTGAGAGTGCAATGCTGAGAGTAAGTTGCACTGAGAGTGCGTTGCACTGAGAGTGCGTTGCACTGAGAGTGCGTTGCACTGGGAGTGCGTTGCACTGAGAATGCAATGCTGAGAGTGCGTTGCACTGAGAGTGCATTGCCCTGAGAGTGCAATGCTGAGAGTGCGTTGCACTGAGAGTGCAATGCTGGAAGTGCGTTGCACTGTGAGTTCAATGCTGTGAGTGCGTTGCACTGAGAGTGCAATGCTGAGAGTGCGTTGCCCTGAGAGTGCAATGCTGAGAGTGCGTTGCACTGAGATTGCAATGCTGAGAGTGCGTTGCACTGAGATTGCAATGCTGAGAGTGCGTTGCGCTGAGAGTGCAATGCTGAGAGTGCAATGCTGAGAGTGCAATGCTGAGAGTGTGTTGCGCCGAGAGTGCATTGCATTGAGAGTGCAATGCTGAGAGTAAGTTGCATTGAGAGTGTAATGCTGCGTGTGTGTTGCACTGAGAGTGCAATGCTGAGAGTGCGTTGCACTGAGAGTGCGATGCTGAGAGTGCTTTGCGCTGAGAGTGCAATGCTGAGAGTGCAATGCTGAGAGTGCAATGCTGAGAGTGCAATGCTGAGAGTGCATTGCGCCGAGAGTGCGTTGCATTGAGAGTGCAATGCTGAGAGTAAGTTGCATTGAGAGTGCGTTGCATTGAGAGTGTAATGCTGAGTGTGCGTTGCACTGAGAGTGCAATGCTGAGCGTGCGTTGCTGAGAGTGCATTGCACAGAGAGTGCAATTCTGAGAGTGCAATTCTGAGAGTGCAATTCTGAGAGTGCAATTCTGAGAGTGCAATTCTGAGAGTGCGTCGCTGAGAGTGCCATGCTGAGAGTGTGATGCGCTGAGAGTGTGATGCGCTGAGAGTGCGATGCGCTGAGAGTGCAATGCTGACAGTGCGTTGCTGAGTGTGCGTTGCTGAGAGTGCGTTGCACTGAGAGTGCAATGCTGAGAGAGCGATGCGCTGAGAGTGCGATGCGCTGAGAGTGCGATGCGCTGAGAGTGCGATGCGCTGAGAGTGCGATGCGCTGAGAGTGCGATGCGCTGAGAGTGCGATGCGCTGAGAGTGCGATGCGCTGAGAGTGCGATGCGCTGAGAGTGCGTTGCGCTGAGAGTGCTTTGCTCTGAGAGTGCAGTGCTGAGAGTGCGTTGCTCTGAGAGTGCAATGCTGAGAGTGCGTTGCTCTGAGAGTGCGTTGCTGAGAGTGAGTTGCGCTGAGAGTGCAATGCTGAGAGTGCAATGCTGAGAGTGCGTTGCACTGAGAGTGCGTTGCACTGAGAATGCAATGCTGAGAGTGCGTTGCACTGAGAGTGCATTGCCTTGAGAGTGCAATGCTGAGAGTGCGTTGCACTGTGAGTGCAATGCTGGGAGTGCGTTGCACTGTGAGTGCAATGCTGAGAGTGCGTTGCACTGAGAGTGCAATGTTGAGAGTGCGTTGCTCTGAGAGTGCGATGTTGAGAGTGCGATGTTGAGAGTGCGATGCTGTGAGTGCGTTGCACAGAAAGTGCGTTGCGCTGAGAGTGCAATGCTGAGAGTGCAATGCTGAGAGTGCAATGCTGAGAGTGCGTTGCACTGAGAGTGCGTTGCACTGAGAATGCAATGCTGAGAGTGCGTTGCACTGAGAGTGCATTGCCCTGAGAGTGCAATGCTGAGAGTGCGTTGCACTGAGAGTGCAATGTTGAGAGTGCGTTGCTCTGAGAGTGCGATGTTGAGAGTGCGATGCTGTGAGTGCGTTGCACAGAAAGTGCGTTGCGCTGAGAGTGCGATGCTGAGAGTGCGTTGCACTGAGAGTGCGATGCTGAGAGTGTGTTGCGCTGAGAGTGCGATGCTCTGAGAGTGCGATGTTGAGAGTGCGCTGCTGAGAGTGCGTTGCGCTGATAGTGCATTGCTGAGAGTGCAATGCTGAGAGTGCGTTGCACTGAGAGCGTGTTGCTCTGAGAGTGCGATGTTGAGAGTGCGATGCTGAGAGTGCGTTGCTCTGAGAGTGCGATGCTGAAAGTGCGTTGCTCTGACAGTGCGATGCTGAAAGTGCGTTGCGCTGAGAGTGCGATGCTGAGAGTGCGATGCTGAGAGTGCGATGCTGAGAGTGCGATGCTGAGAGTGCGATGCTGAGAGTGCGATGCTGAGAGTGCGTTGCGCTGAGAGTACGACGCTGAGAGTGCGTTGCACTGAGAGTGCAATGCTGAGAGTGCGTTGCACTGAGAGTGCAATGCTGAGAGTGCAATGCTGAGAGTGCAATGCTGAGAGTGCAATGCTGAGAGTGCAATGCTGAGAGTGCAATGCTGAGAGTGCGTTGCGCCGAGAGTGCGTTGCATTGAGAGTGCAATGCTGAGAGTAAGTTGCATTGAGAGTGCGTTGCATTGAGAGTGTAATGCTGAGTGTGCGTTGCACTGAGAGTGCAATGCTGAGCGTGCGTTGCTGAGAGTGCAATGCTGAGAGTGCGTTGCACTGAGTGTGCGATGCTGACAGTGCATTGCACTGAGAGTGCAATTCTGAGAGTGCAATTCTGAGAGTGCAATTCTGAGAGTGCAATTCTGAGAGTGCAATTCTGAGAGTGCAATTCTGAGAGTGCGTCGCTGAGAGTGCCATGCTGAGAGTGCGTTGCGCTGAGAGTGCAATGCTGAGAGTGCGTTGCGCTGAGAGTGCAATGCTGAGAGTGCGTTGCGCTGAGAGTGCAATGCTGAGAGTGCGTTGCGCTGAGAGTGCGTTGCGCTGAGAGTGCGTTGCGCTGAGAGTGCGTTGCGCTGAGAGTGCGATGCGCTGAGAGTGCGATGCGCTGAGAGTGCAATGCTGAGAGTGCGTTGCTGAGAGTGCGTTGCTGAGTGTGCGTTGCTCTGAGAGTGCGATGCTGAGAGTGCGATGCTGAGAGTGCGTTGCTCTGAGAGTGCGTTGCTCTGAGAGTGCGATGCTCTGAGAGTGCGATGCTCTGAGAGTGCGATGCTCTGAGAGTGCGATGCTCTGAGAGTGCGATGCTCTGAGAGTGCGATGCTCTGAGAGTGCGATGCTCTGAGAGTGCGATGCTCTGAGAGTGCGATGCTCTGAGAGTGCGATGCTCTGAGAGTGCGATGCTCTGAGAGTGCGATGCTCTGAGAGTGCGTTGCGCTGAGAGTGCAATGCTGAGAGTGCAATGCTGAGAGTGCAATGCTGAGAGTGCAATGCTGAGAGTGCAATGCTGAGAGTGCAATGCTGAGAGAGCGTTGCGCTGAGAGTGCGTTGCGCTGAGAGTGCGATATTGAGAGTGCGATGCTGAGAGTGCGTTGCACAGAAAGTGCGTTGCTCTGAGAGTGCGATGCTGAGAGTGCGTTGCGCTGAGAGTGCGATGCTGAGAGTGTGATGTTGAGAGTGTGATGTTGAGAGTGTGATGTTGAGAGTGCGGTGTTGAGAGTGCGTTGCACAGAAAGTGCGATGCTGAGAGTGCGTTGCGCTGAGAGTGCGTTGCGCTGAGAGTGCGTTGCGCTGAGAGTGCGATGCTGAGCGTGCGTTGCACTGAGAGTGTAATGTTGAGAGTGCTTTGCGCTGAGAATGCAATGCTGAGAGTGCATTGCGCTGAGAGTGCAATGCTGAGAGTGCGATGCGCTGAGAGTGCGATGCGCTGAGAGTGCATTGCGCTGAGAGTGCGTTGCGCTGAGAGTGCGTTGCGCTGAGAGTGCGTTGCGCTGAGAGTGCGTTGCGCTGAGAGTGCGTTGCGCTGAGAGTGCAGTGCTGAGAGTGCGTTGCTGAGAGTGCAATGCTGAGTATGCGTTACTCTGAGAGTGCAATGCTGAGAGTGCGTTGCTGAGAGTGAGTTGCTCTGAGAGTGCGATGCTGAGAGTGCGTTGCTGAGAGTGCGTTGCTGAGAGTGAGTTGCTCTGAGAGTGCGATGCTGAGAGTGCGATGCTGAGAATGTGTTGCGCTGAGAGTGCGTTGCGCTGAGAGTGCAATGCTGAGAGTGCAATGCTGAGAGTGCAATGCTGAGAGTGCAATGCTGAGAGTGCAATGCTGAGAGTGCGTTGCACTGAGAGTGCGTTGCACTGAGAATGCAATGCTGAGAGTGCGTTGCACTGAGAGTGCATTGCCCTGAGAGTGCAATGCTGAGAGTGCGTTGCACTGTGAGTGCAATGCTGGGAGTGCATTGCGCTGAGAGTGCAATGCTGAGAGTGCGATGCGCTGAGAGTGCGATGCGCTGAGAGTGCATTGCGCTGAGAGTGCGTTGCGCTGAGAGTGCGTTGCGCTGAGAGTGCAGTGCTGAGAGTGCGTTGCTGAGAGTGCAATGCTGAGTATGCGTTACTCTGAGAGTGCAATGCTGAGAGTGCGTTGCTCTGAGTGCGTTGCTGAGAGTGAGTTGCTCTGAGAGTGCGATGCTGAGAGTGCGTTGCTGAGAGTGCGTTGCTGAGAGTGAGTTGCTCTGAGAGTGCGATGCTGAGAGTGCAATGCTGAGAATGTGTTGCGCTGAGAGTGCGTTGCGCTGAGAGTGCAATGCTGAGAGTGCAATGCTGAGAGTGCAATGCTGAGAGTGCAATGCTGAGAGTGCGTTGCACTGAGAGTGCGTTGCACTGAGAATGCAATGCTGAGAGTGCGTTGCACTGAGAGTGCATTGCCCTGAGAGTGCAATGCTGAGAGTGCGTTGCACTGTGAGTGCAATGCTGGGAGTGCGTTGCACTGTGAGTGCAATGCTGAGAGTGCTTTGCGCTGAGAGTGCAATGCTGAGAGTGCAATGCTGAGAGTGCAATGCTGAGAGTGCAATGCTGAGAGTGCATTGCGCCGAGAGTGCGTTGCATTGAGAGTGCGTTGCATTGAGAGTGTAATGCTGAGCGTGCGTTGCACTGAGAGTGCAATGCTGAGAGTGCAATGCTGAGAGTGCGTTGCTCTGAGTGCAATGCTGAGCGTGCGTTGCTGAGAGTGCAATGCTGAGAGTGCGTTGCACTGAGTGTGCGATGCTGAGAGTGCATTGCACTGAGAGTGCAATTCTGAGAGTGCGTTGCTGAGAGTGCCATGCTAAGAGTGCGTTGCGCTGAGAGTGCAATGCTGAGAGTGCGATGCGCTGAGAGTGCGATGCGCTGAGAGTGCGATGCGCTGAGAGTGCGATGCGCTGAGAGTGCGTTGCGCTGAGAGTGAGTTGCTCTGAGAGTGCAATGCTGAGAGTGCGTTGCACTGAGAGTGCGATGCTGAGAGTGCGATGCTGAGAGTGCATTGCACTGAGAGTGCAATTCTGAGAGTGCAATTCTGAGAGTGCGTTGCTGAAAGTGCGATGCTGAGAGTGCGATGCTGAGAGTGCGATGCTGAGAGTGCGATGCTGAGAGTGCGATGCTGAGAGTGCGATGCTGAGAGTGCGATGCTGAGAGTGCGATGCTGAGAGTGCGTTGCTCTGAGAGTGCGTTGCTCTGAGAGTGCGTTGCTCTGAGAGTGCGTTGCTCTGAGAGTGCGTTGCTCTGAGAGTGCGTTGCTCTGAGAGTGCGTTGCTCTGAGAGTGCGTTGCTCTGAGAGTGCGTTGCTCTGAGAGTGCGTTGCTCTGAGAGTGCGTTGCTCTGAGAGTGCGATATTGAGAGTGCGTTGCTCTGAGGGTGCGATGCTGAGAGTGCGTTGCGCTGAGAGTGTGATGTTGAGAGTGTGATGCTGAGAGTGCATTGCACTGATAGTGCGTTGCTGTGAAAGTGCAATGTTGAGAGTGCGTTGCACAGAAAGTGCGTTGCGCTGAGAGTGCGTTGCGCTGAGAGTGCGTTGCGCTGAGAGTGCGTTGCGCTGAGAGTGCGTT
The DNA here is from genome assembly GCF_017639515.1 of Carcharodon carcharias. Classification (NCBI taxonomy): domain Eukaryota; kingdom Metazoa; phylum Chordata; class Chondrichthyes; order Lamniformes; family Lamnidae; genus Carcharodon; species Carcharodon carcharias. The sequence goes on from NC_054479.1 coordinate 133,054,846, forward strand.
GCGCTGAGAGTGCAATGCTGAGAGTGCATTGCACTGAGAGTGCAATGTTGAGAGTGCTTTGCGCTGAGAATGCAATGCTGAGAGTGCGTTGCGCTGAGAGTGCAATGCTGAGAGTGCGATGCGCTGAGAGTGCGATGCGCTGAGAGTGCGTTGCGCTGAGAGTGCGTTGCGCTGAGAGTGCGTTGCACTGAGAGTGCTTAGCGCTGAGAGTGCGTAGCGCTGAGAGCGCGTTGCTCTGAGAGTGCAATGCTGAGAGTGCGTTGCTGAGAGTGCAAAGCTGAGTGTGCGTTGCGCTGAGAGTGCAATGCTGAGAGTGCGTTGCTCTCAGAGTGCGTTGCTGAGAGTGCGATGCTGAGAGTGAGTTGCTCTGAGAGTGCGATGCTGAGAGTGCGATGCTCTGAGAGTACGATGCTGAGAGTGCGTTGCTCTGAGAGTACGATGCTGAGAGTGCGTTGCTCTGAGAGTGCGATGCTGAGAGTGCGTTGCGCTGAGAGTGCGATGCGCTGAGAGTGCGTTGCGCTGTGAGTGCGTTGCTCTGAGAGTGCAATGCTGAGAGTGCGTTGCTGAGAGTGCGTTGCTGAGAGTGCGTTGCTGAGTGTGCGTTGCTCTGAGAGTGCGATGCTCTGAGAGTGTGATGCTGAGAGTGCGTTGCGCTGATAGTGCGTTGCTGAGAGTGCAATGCTGAGAGTGCGTTGCTGAGAGTGCAATGCTGAGAGTGCGTTGCGCTGAGAGTGCAATGCTGAGAGTGCAATGCTGAGAGTGCGTTGCGCTGAGAGTGCGTTGCTCTGAGAGTGCGTTGCTCTGAGAGTGCGTTGCTCTGAGAGTGCGATGTTGAGAGTGCGATGTTGAGAGTGCGCTGCTGAGAGTGCGTTGCGCTGATAGTGCGTTGCTGAGAGTGCAATGCTGAGAGTGCGTTGCACATAAAGTGCGTTGCTCTGAGAGTGCGATGCTGAAAGTGCATTGCGCTGAGAGTGTGATGCGCTGAGAGTGCATTGCGCTGTGAGTGCGTTGCTCTGAGAGTGCAATGCTGAGAGTGCGTTGCTGAGAATGCAGTGCTGAGTGTGCGTTGCTCTGAGAGTGCGATGCTGAGAGTGCGTTGCTCTGAGAGTGCGATGCTCTGAGAGTGCGATGCTCTGAGAGTGCAATGCTGAGGGTGCGATGTTGAGAGTGCGTTGCTCTGAGAGTGCGATGCTGAGAGTGCGATGCTGAGAGTGCGATGCTGAGAGTGCGATGCTGAGAGTGCGATGCTGAGAGTGCGATGCTGAGAGTGCGATGCTGAGAGTGCGATGCTGAGAGTGCGTTGCACAGTAAGTGCGATGCTGAGAGTGCGTTACGCTGAGAGTGCGATGCTGAGAGTGCGTTGCGCTGAGAGTGCGTTGCGCTGAGAGTGCGATGCTCTGAGAGTGCGATGTTGAGAGTGCGCTGCTGAGAGTGCGTTGCGCTGATAATGCGTTGCTGAGAGTGCAATGCTGAGAGTGCGTTGCGCTGAGAGTGCGATGCTGAGAGTGCGTTGCGCTGAGAGTGCGTTGCGCTGAGAGTGCGTTGCGCTGAGAGTGCGTTGCGCTGAGAGTGCGATGCTCTGAGAGTGCGATGCTCTGAGAGTGCGATGCTCTGAGAGTGCGATGCTCTGAGAGTGCGATGTTGAGAGTGCGCTGCGCTGATAATGCGTTGCTGAGAGTGCAATGCTGAGAGTGCGTTGCGCTGAGAGTGCGATGCTCTGAGAGTGCGATGTTGAGAGTGCGCTGCTGAGAGTGCGTTGCGCTGATAATGCGTTGCTGAGAGTGCAATGCTGAGAGTGCGTTGCGCTGAGAGTGCGTTGCTCTGAGAGTGCGATGCTGAGAGTGCGATGCTGAGAGTGTAATGCGCTGAGAGTGTGATGCGCTGAGAGTGCATTGCGCTGTGAGTGCGTTGCTCTGAGAGTGCAATGCTGAGAGTGCGTTGCTGAGAGTGCAGTGCTGAGTGTGCGTTGCTCTGAGAGTGCGATGCTGAGAGTGCGTTGCTCTGAGAGTGCGTTGCTCTGAGAGTGCGTTGCTCTGAGAGTACGATCCTCTGAGAGTACGATCCTCTGAGAGTGCGATCCTCTGAGAGTGCGATCCTCTGAGAGTGCGATCCTCTGAGAGTGCGATGCTCTGAGAGTGCGATGCTGAGAGTAGGTTGCGCTGATAGTGCGTTGCTGAGAGTGCGATGTTGAGAGTGCGATGTTGAGAGTGCGATGTTGAGAGTGCGATGTTGAGAGTGCGTTGCTGAGAGTGCGTTGCTGAGAGTGCGTTGCTGAGAGTGCGTTGCTGAGAGTGCGTTGCTGAGAGTGCGTTGCTGAGAGTGCGTTGCTGAGAGTGCGTTGCTGAGACTGCGATGCTGAGACTGCGATGCTGAGACTGCGATGCTGAGACTGCGATGCTGAGACTGCGATGCTGAGACTGCGATGCTGAGAGTGCGTTGCACAGAAAGTGCGATGCTGAGTGTGCGTTGCGCTGAGAGTGCGATGCTGAGAGTGCGTTGCGCTGAGAGTGCGATGTTGAGAGTGCGCTGCTGAGAGTGCGTTGCACAGAAAGTGCGTTGCTCTGAGAGTGCGATGCTGAAAGTGCGTTGCGCTGAGAGTGCGATGCTGAGAGTGCGATGCTGAGAGTGCGTTCCGCTGAGAGTACGATGCTGAGAGTGCGTTGCACTGAGAGTGCAATCCTGAGAGCGCGTTGCGCTGAGAGTGTAATGCTGAGAGTGTAATGCTGAGAGTGTAATGCTGAGAGTGTAATGCTGAGAGTGTAATGCTGAGAGTGTAATGCTGAGAGTGTAATGCTGAGAGTGTAATGCTGAGAGTGTAATGCTGAGAGTGTAATGCTGAGAGTGTAATGCTGAGAGTGTAATGCTGAGAGTGTAATGCTGAGAGTGTAATGCTGAGAATGCGTTGCGCTGAGAGTGCAATGCTGAGAGTGCAATGCTGAGAGTGCAATGCTGAGAGTGCAATGCTGAGAGTGCGTTGCATTGAGAGTGCAATGCTGAGAGTAAGTTGCATTGAGAGTGCGTTGCATTGAGAGTGTAATGCTGAGTGTGCGTTGCACTGAGAGTGCAATGCTGAGCGTGCGTTGCTGAGAGTGCAATGCTGAGCGTGCATTGCACTGAGAGTGCGATGCTGAGAGTGCATTGCACTGAGAGTGCAATTCTGAGAGTGCAATGCTGAGAGTGCCATGCTGAGAGTACGTTGCGCTGAGAGTGCAATGCTGAGAGTGCGTTGCGCTGAGAGTGCGATGCGCTGAGAGTGCGTTGCTCTAAGAGTGCAATGCTGAGAGTGCGTTGCTGAGAGTGCAGTGCTGAGTGTGCGATGCTCTGAGAGTGCGATGCTCTGAGAGTGCGATGCTCTGAGAGTGCGATGCTCTGAGAGTGCGATGCTCTGAGAGTGCGATGCTCTGAGAGTGCGATGCTCTGAGAGTGCGATGCTCTGAGAGTGCGATGCTGAGAGTGCGTTGCACTGATAGTGCGTTGCTCTGAGATTGCGATATTGAGAGTGCGATGCTGAGAGTGCGTTGCTCTGAGAGTGCGATGCTCTGAGGGTGCGATGTTGAGAGTGCGATGCTGAGAGTGCGTTGCCCTGAGAGTGCGTTGCCCTGAGAGTGCGTTGCCCTGAGAGTGCGTTGCCCTGAGAGTGCGTTGCCCTGAGAGTGCGTTGCTCTGAGAGTGCGATGTTGAGAGTGCATTGCTGAGAGTGCATTGCACAGAAAGTGCGTTGCTCTGAGAGTGCGATGCTGAGAGTGCGTTGCGCTGAGAGTGCGATGCTGAGAGTGCGTTGCGCTGAGAGTGCGTTGCGCTGAGAGTGCGATGCTGAGAGTGCGTTGCGCTGAGAGTGCGTTGCGCTGAGAGTGCGATGCTGAGAGTGCGTTGCATTGAGAGTGCGTTGCATTGAGAGTGTAATGCTGAGTGTGCGTTGCACTGAGAGTGCAATGCTGAGAGTGCATTGCACTGAGAGTGCGATGCTGAGAGTGCGTTGCACAGAAAGTGCGTTGCGCTGAGAGTGCAATGTTGAGAGTGTGATGTTGAGAGTGTGATGTTGAGAGTGTGATGTTGAGAGTGTGATGTTGAGAGTGTGATGCTGAGAGTGCGTTGCGCTGAGAGTGCGTTGCGCTGAGAGTGCGTTGCGCTGAGAGTGCGTTGCTCTGAGAGTGCGATGTTGAGAGTGCGATGTTGAGAGTGCGTTGCACAGAGAGTGCGATGCTGAGAGTGCGTTGCGCTGAGAGTGCGATGCTGAGAGTGCGTTGCGCTGAGAGTGCGATGCTGAGAGTGCGTTGCGCTGAGAGTGTGATGTTGAGAGTGTGATGCTGAGAGTGCATTGCACTGATAGTGCGTTGCTCTGAGAGTGCAATGTTGAGAGTGCGTTGCACAGAAAGTGCGTTGCGCTGAGAGTGCGTTGCGCTGAGAGTGCGTTGCGCTGAGAGTGCGTTGCGCTGAGAGTGCGATGCTGAGAGTGCGTTGCACTGAGAGTGCAATGTTGAGAGTGCTTTGCGCTGAGAATGCAATGCTGAGAGTGCGTTGCGCTGAGAGTGCAATGCTGAGAGTGCAATGCTGAGAGTGCAATGCTGAGAGTGCAATGCTGAGAGTGCGATGCGCTGAGAGTGCGTTGCGCTGAGAGTGCGTTGCGCTGAGAGTGCGTAGCGCTGAGAGCGCGTTGCTCAGAGTGCAATGCTGAGAGTGCGTTGCTGAGAGTGCAATGCTGAGTGTGCGTTGCGCTGAGAGTGCAATGCTGAGAGTGCGTTGCTCTGAGAGTGCGTTGCTGAGAGTGCGTTGCTGAGAGTGCGTTGCTCTGAGAGTGCGATGCTGAGAGTGCGATGCTGAGAGTGCGATGCTCTGAGAGTACGATGCTGAGAGTGCGTTGCTCTGAGAGTACGATGCTGAGAGTGCGTTGCTCTGAGAGTGCGATGCTGAGAGTGCGTTGCGCTGAGAGTGCGATGCGCTGAGAGTGCGTTGCGCTGTGAGTGCGTTGCTCTGAGAGTGCAATGCTGAGAGTGCGTTGCTGAGAGTGCAGTGCTGAGTGTGCGATGCTCTGAGAGTGCGATGCTGAGAGTGCGATGCTCTGAGAGTGCGATGCTCTGAGAGTGCGATGCTCTGAGAGTGCGATGCTCTGAGAGTGCGATGCTCTGAGAGTGCGTTGCGCTGATAGTGCGTTGCTGAGAGTGCAATGCTGAGAGTGCGATGTTGAGAGTGCGTTGCTCTGAGAGTGCGATGTTGAGAGTGCGATGTTGAGAGTGCGATGCTGAGAGTGCGTTGCGCTGAGAGTGCGATGCTGAGAGTGCGTTGCGCTGAGAGTGCGTTGCTCTGAGAGTGCGATGTTGAGAGTGCGCTGCTGAGAGTGCGTTGCGCTGATAGTGCGTTGCTGAGACTGCAATGCTGAGAGTGCGTTGCGCTGAGAGTGCAATGCTGAGAGTGCGTTGCGCTGAGAGTGCGTTGCTCTGAGAGTGTGATGTTGAGAGTGCGCTGCTGAGAGTGCGTTGCGCTGATAGTGCGTTGCTGAGAGTGCAATGCTGAGAGTGCGTTGCACATAAAGTGCGTTGCTCTGAGAGTGCGATGCTGAAAGTGCATTGCGCTGAGAGTGTGATGCGCTGAGAGTGCATTGCGCTGTGAGTGCGTTGCTCTGAGAGTGCAATGCTGAGAGTGCGTTGCTGAGAGTGCAGTGCTGAGTGTGCATTGCTCTGAGAGTGCGATGCTGAGAGTGCGTTGCTCTGAGAGTGCGTTGCTCTGAGAGTGCGATGCTCTGAGAGTGCGATGCTCTGAGAGTGCAATGCTGAGAGTGCGATGTTGAGAGTGCGTTGCTCTGAGAGTGCGATGCTGAGAGTGCGATGCTGAGAGTGCGATGCTGAGAGTGCGATGCTGAGAGTGCGATGCTGAGAGTGCGTTGCACAGTAAGTGCGATGCTGAGAGTGCGTTGCGCTGAGAGTGCGATGCTGAGAGTGCGTTGCGCTGAGAGTGCGATGCTGAGAGTGCGTTGTGCTGAGAGTGCGATGCTGAGAGTGCGATGCTGAGAGTGCGTTGCGCTGAGAGTGCGTTGCGCTGAGAGTGCGTTGCGCTGAGAGTGCGTTGCGCTGAGAGTGCGTTGCGCTGAGAGTGCGATGCTCTGAGAGTGCGATGTTGAGAGTGCGCTGCTGAGAGTGCGTTGCGCTGATAATGCGTTGCTGAGAGTGCAATGCTGAGAGTGCGTTGCACTGAGAGTGCGTTGCTCTGAGAGTGCGATGCTGAAAGTGCGTTGCGCTGAGAGTGTGATGCGCTGAGAGTGCATTGCGCTGTGAGTGCGTTGCTCTGAGAGTGCAATGCTGAGAGTGCAGTGCTGAGAGTGCAGTGCTGAGAGTGCGTTGCTCTGAGAGTGCGATGCTGAGAGTGCGTTGCTCTGAGAGTGCGTTGCTCTGAGAGTGCGTTGCTCTGAGAGTGCGTTGCTCTGAGAGTGCGTTGCTCTGAGAGTGCGATCCTCTGAGAGTGCGATCCTCTGAGAGTGCGATCCTCTGAGAGTGCGATCCTCTGAGAGTGCGATCCTCTGAGAGTGCGATCCTCTGAGAGTGCGATCCTCTGAGAGTGCGATCCTCTGAGAGTGCGATGCTGAGAGTAGGTTGCGCTGATAGTGCGTTGCTGAGAGTGCATTGCTGAGAGTGCAATGCTGAGAGTGCGTTGTTGAGAGTGCGATGTTGAGAGTGCGTTGCTGAGAGTGCGTTGCACAGAAAGTGCGATGCTGAGTGTGCGTTGCGCTGAGAGTGCGATGTTCAGAGTGCGCTGCTGAGAGTGCGTTGCACAGAAAGTGCGTTGCTCTGAGAGTGCGATGCTGAAAGTGCGTTGCTGAGAGTGCGTTGCGCTGAGAGTACGATGCTGAGAGTGCGTTGCACTGAGAGTGCAATGCTGAGAGTGCGTTGCACTGAGATTGCAATGCTGAGAGTGCATTGCACTGAGAATGCGTTGCGCTGAGAGTGCAATCCTGAGAGCGCGTTGCGCTGAGAGTGTAATGCTGAGAGTGTAATGCTGAGAGTGTAATGCTGAGAGTGTAATGCTGAGAGTGTAATGCTGAGAGTGTAATGCTGAGAGTGTAATGCTGAGAGTGTAATGCTGAGAGTGTAATGCTGAGAGTGTAATGCTGAGAGTGTAATGCTGAGAGTGTAATGCTGAGAGTGTAATGCTGAGAGTGCGTTGCGCTGAGAGTGCAATGCTGAGAGTGCAATGCTGAGAGTGCAATGCTGAGAGTGCGTTGCCCTGAGAGTGCGTTGCCCTGAGAGTGCGTTGCCCTGAGAGTGCGTTGCCCTGAGAGTGCGTTGCCCTGAGAGTGCGTTGCTCTGAGAGTGCGATGTTGAGAGTGCATTGCTGAGAGTGCATTGCACAGAAAGTGCGTTGCTCTGAGAGTGCGATGCTGAGAGTGCGATGCTGAGAGTGCGTTGCGCTGAGAGTGCGTTGCGCTGAGAGTGCGATGCTGAGAGTGCGTTGCGCTGAGAGTGCGTTGCGCTGAGAGTGCGATGCTGAGAGTGCGTTGCATTGAGAGTGCGTTGCATTGAGAGTGTAATGCTGAGTGTGCGTTGCACTGAGAGTGCAATGCTGAGAGTGCATTGCACTGAGAGTGCGATGCTGAGAGTGCGTTGCACAGAAAGTGCGTTGCGCTGAGAGTGCAATGTTGAGAGTGTGATGTTGAGAGTGTGATGTTGAGAGTGTGATGTTGAGAGTGTGATGCTGAGAGTGCGTTGCGCTGAGAGTGCGTTGCGCTGAGAGTGCGTTGCGCTGAGAGTGCGTTGCTCTGAGAGTGCGATGTTGAGAGTGCGATGTTGAGAGTGCGTTGCACAGAAAGTGCGTTGCTGAGAGTGCGATGCTGAGAGTGCGTTGCGCTGAGAGTGCGATGCTGAGAGTGCGTTGCGCTGAGAGTGCGATGCTGAGAGTGCGTTGCGCTGAGAGTGTGATGTTGAGAGTGTGATGCTGAGAGTGCATTGCACTGATAGTGCGTTGCTCTGAGAGTGCAATGCTGAGAGTGCGATGTTGAGAGTGAGTTGCTCTGAGAGTGCGATGCTGAGAGTGCGATGCTGAGAGTGCGATGCTGAGAGTGCGATGCTGAGAGTGCGTTGCACAGTAAGTGCGATGCTGAGAGTGCGTTGCGCTGAGAGTGCGATGCTGAGAGTGCGTTGCGCTGCGAGTGCGATGCTGAGAGTGCGTTGTGCTGAGAGTGCGATGCTGAGAGTGCGATGCTGAGAGTGCGATGCTGAGAGTGCGTTGCGCTGAGAGTGCGTTGCGCTGAGAGTGCGTTGCGCTGAGAGTGCGTTGCGCTGAGAGTGCGTTGCGCTGAGAGTGCGATGCTCTGAGAGTGCGATGTTGAGAGTGCGCTGCTGAGAGTGCGTTGCGCTGATAATGCGTTGCTGAGAGTGCAATGCTGAGAGTGCGTTGCACTGAGAGTGCGTTGCTCTGAGAGTGCGATGCTGAAAGTGCGTTGCGCTGAGAGTGCGATGCGCTGTGAGTGCATTGCGCTGTGAGTGCGTTGCTCTGAGAGTGCAATGCTGAGAGTGCAGTGCTGAGAGTGCAGTGCTGAGTGTGCGTTGCTCTGAGAGTGCGATGCTGAGAGTGCGTTGCTCTGAGAGTGCGTTGCTCTGAGAGTGCGATCCTCTGAGAGTGCGTTGCTCTGAGAGTGCGTTGCTCTGAGAGTGCGTTGCTCTGAGAGTGCGATCCTCTGAGAGTGCGATCCTCTGAGAGTGCGATCCTCTGAGAGTGCGATCCTCTGAGAGTGCGATGCTCTGAGAGTGCGATGCTGAGAGTAGGTTGCGCTGATAGTGCGTTGCTGAGAGTGCATTGCTGAGAGTGCAATGCTGAGAGTGCGTTGTTGAGAGTGCGTTGTTGAGAGTGCGATGCTGAGAGTGCGATGCTGAGAGTGCGATGCTGAGAGTGCGATGCTGAGAGTGCGTTGCACAGAAAGTGCGATGCTGAGTGTGCGTTGCGCTGAGAGTGCGATGTTCAGAGTGTGCTGCTGAGAGTGCGTTGCACAGAAAGTGCGTTGCTCTGAGAGTGCGATGCTGAAAGTGCGTTGCTGAGAGTGCGTTGCGCTGAGAGTACGATGCTGAGAGTGCGTTGCACTGAGAGTGCAATGCTGAGAGTGCGTTGCACTGAGATTGCAATGCTGAGAGTGCATTGCACTGAGAATGCGTTGCGCTGAGAGTGCAATCCTGAGAGCGCGTTGCGCTGAGAGTGTAATGCTGAGAGTGTAATGCTGAGAGTGTAATGCTGAGAGTGTAATGCTGAGAGTGTAATGCTGAGAGTGTAATGCTGAGAGTGTAATGCTGAGAGTGTAATGCTGAGAGTGTAATGCTGAGAGTGTAATGCTGAGAGTGTAATGCTGAGAGTGTAATGCTGAGAGTGTAATGCTGAGAGTGTAATGCTGAGAGTGTAATGCTGAGAATGCGTTGCGCTGAGAGTGCAATGCTGAGAGTGCAATGCTGAGAGTGCAATGCTGAGAGTGCGTTGCGCTGAGAGTGCGTTGCATTGAGAGTGCAATGCTGAGAGTAAGTTGCATTGAGAGTGTAATGCTGAGTGTGCGTTGCACTGAGAGTGCAATGCTGAGAGTGCAATGCTGAGCGTGCGTTGCTGAGAGTGCATTGCACTGAGAGTGCAATTCTGAGAGTGCAATTCTGCGAGTGCGTCGCTGAGAGTGCAATGCTGAGAGTGCGTTGCGCTGAGAGTGCGATGCGCTGAGAGTGCGATGCGCTGAGAGTGCGTTGCTCTGAGAGTGCAATGCTGAGAGTGCGTTGCTGAGAGTGCAGTGCTGAGTGTGCGATGCTCTGAGAGTGCGATGCTCTGAGAGTGCGATGCTGAGAGTGCGATGCTGAGAGTGCGTTGCACTGATGGTGCGTTGCTCTGAGATTGCGATATTGAGAGTGCGATGCTGAGAGTGCGTTGCTCTGAGAGTGCGATGCTGAGAGTGCGATGCTCTGAGAGTGCGATGTTGAGAGTGCGATGCTGAGAGTGCGTTGCGCTGAGAGTGCGATGCGCTGAGAGTGCGTTGCTCTGAGAGTGCAATGCTGAGTGTGCGTTGCTGAGTGTGCGATGCTCTGAGTGTGCGATGCTCTGAGTGTGCGATGCTCTGAGTGTGCGATGCTCTGAGTGTGCGATGCTCTGAGAGTGCGATGCTCTGAGAGTGCGATGCTCTGAGAGTGCGATGCTGAGAGTGCGTTGCACTGATGGTGCGTTGCTCTGAGATTGCGATATTGAGAGTGCGATGCTGAGAGTGCGTTGCTCTGAGAGTGCGATGCTGAGAGTGCGATGCTCTGAGAGTGCGATGTTGAGAGTGCGATGCTGAGAGTGCGTTGCCCTGAGAGTGCGTTGCCCTGAGAGTGCGTTGCTCTGAGAGTGCGATGTTGAGAGTGCGATGCTGAGAGTGCATTGCACAGAAAGTGCGTTGCTCTGAGAGTGCGTTGCTCTGAGAGTGCGTTGCGCTGAGAGTGCGATGCTGAGAGTGCATTGCATTGAGAGTGCGTTGCATTGAGAGTGTAATGCTGAGTGTGCGTTGCACTGAGAGTGCAATGCTGAGAGTGCGTTGCACTGAGTGCAATGCTGAGAGTGCAATGCTAAGCGTGCGTTGCTGAGAGTGCAATGCTGAGAGTGCATTGCACTGAGAGTGCGATGCGCTGAGAGTGAGTTGCTGAGAGTGCAATGCTGAGAGTGCGTTGCGCTGATAGTGCAATGCTGAGAGTGCGATGTTGAGAGTGCGTTGCTCTGAGAGTGCGATGCTGAGAGTGCGATGCTGAGAGTGCGATGCTGAGAGTGCGTTGCGCTGAGAGTGCGATGCTGAGAGTGCGTTGCTCTGAGAGTGCAATGTTGAGAGTGCGTTGCACAGAAAGTGCATTGCTCTGAGAGTGCGTTGCGCTGAGAGTGCGTTGCGCTGAGAGTGCGTTGCGCTGAGAGTGCGTTGCGCTGAGAGTGCGTTGCGCTGAGAGTGCGATGCTGAGAGTGCGTTGCACTGAGAGTGCAATGTTGAGAGTGCTTTGCGCTGAGAATGCAATGCTGAGAGTGCGTTGCATTGAGAGTGTAATGCTGAGTGTGCGTTGCACTGAGAGTGCAATGCTGAGAGTGCGTTGCACTGAGTGCAATGCTGAGTGCAATGCTAAGCGTGCGTTGCTGAGAGTGCAACGCTGAGAGTGCATTGCACTGAGAGTGCGATGCGCTGAGAGTGAGTTGCTGAGAGTGCAATGCTGAGAGTGCGTTGCGCTGATAGTGCAATGCTGAGAGTGCGATGTTGAGAGTGCGTTGCTCTGAGAGTGCGATGCTGAGAGTGCGATGCTGAGAGTGCGTTGCGCTGAGAGTGCGATGCTGAGAGTGCGATGCTGCGAGTGCGATGCTGAGAGTGCGTTGCTCTGAGAGTGCAATGTTGAGAGTGCGTTGCGCTGAGAGTGCGTTGCGCTGAGAGTGCGTTGCGCTGAGAGTGCGATGCTGAGAGTGCGTTGCACTGAGAGTGCAATGTTGAGAGTGCTTTGCGCTGAGAATGCAATGCTGAGAGTGCGTTGCGCTGAGAGTGCAATGCTGAGAGTGCAATGCTGAGAGTGCAATGCTGAGAGTGCGATGCGCTGAGAGTGCGATGCGCTGAGAGTGCGATGCGCTGAGAGTGCGTTGCGCTGAGAGTGCGATGCGCTGAGAGTGCGTTGCGCTGAGAGTGCATTGCGCTGAGAGTGCGTAGCGCTGAGAGCGCGTTGCTCTGAGAGTGCAATGCTGAGAGTGCGTTGCTGAGAGTGCAATGCTGAGTGTGCGTTGCGCTGAGAGTGCAATGCTGAGAGTGCGTTGCTCTGAGAGTGCGTTGCTGAGAGTGCGATGCTGAGAGTGAGTTGCTCTGAGAGTGCGATGCTGAGAGTGCGATGCTCTGAGAGTACGATGCTGAGAGTGCGTTGCTCTGAGAGTACGATGCTGAGAGTGCGTTGCTCTGAGAGTGCGATGCTGAGAGTGCGTTGCGCTGAGAGTGCGATGCGCTGAGAGTGCGTTGCGCTGTGAGTGCGTTGCTCTGAGAGTGCAATGCTGAGAGTGCGTTGCTGAGAGTGCAGTGCTGAGTGTGCGTTGCTCTGAGAGTGCGATGCTCTGAGAGTGCGATGCTCTGAGAGTGCGATGCTCTGAGAGTGCGATGCTCTGAGAGTGCGATGCTCTGAGAGTGCGTTGCGCTGATAGTGCGTTGCGCTGATAGTGCGTTGCTGAGAGTGCAATGCTGAGAGTGCGATGTTGAGAGTGCGTTGCTCTGGGAGTGCGATGTTGAGAGTGCGATGTTGAGAGTGCGATGCTGAGAGTGCGTTGCGCTGAGAGTGCGATGCTGAGAGTGCGTTGCGCTGAGAGTGCGTTGCTCTGAGAGTGCGATGTTGAGAGTGCGCTGCTGAGAGTGCGTTGCGCTGATAGTGCGTTGCTGAGAGTGCAATGCTGAGAGTGCGTTGCGCTGAGAGTGCAATGCTGAGAGTGCGTTGCTCTGAGAGTGTGATGTTGAGAGTGCGCTGCTGAGAGTGCGTTGCGCTGATAGTGCGTTGCTGAGAGTGCAATGCTGAGAGTGCGTTGCACATAAAGTGCGTTGCTCTGAGAGTGCGATGCTGAAAGTGCATTGCGCTGAGAGTGTGATGCGCTGAGAGTGCATTGCGCTGTGAGTGCGTTGCTCTGAGAGTGCAATGCTGAGAGTGCGTTGCTGAGAGTGCAGTGCTGAGTGTGCATTGCTCTGAGAGTGCGATGCTGAGAGTGCGTTGCTCTGAGAGTGCGTTGCTCTGAGAGTGCGATGCTCTGAGAGTGCGATGCTGAGAGTGCGATGTTGAGAGTGCGTTGCTCTGAGAGTGCGATGCTGAGAGTGCGATGCTGAGAGTGCGATGCTGAGAGTGCGATGCTGAGAGTGCGTTGCACAGTAAGTGCGATGCTGAGAGTGCGTTGCGCTGAGAGTGCGATGCTGAGAGTGCATTGCGCTGAGAGTGCGATGCTGAGAGTGCGTTGCGCTGAGAGTGCGATGCTGAGAGTGCGATGCTGAGAGTGCGTTGCGCTGAGAGTGCGTTGCGCTGAGAGTGCGTTGCGCTGAGAGTGCGTTGCGCTGAGAGTGCGATGTTGAGAGTGCGCTGCTGAGAGTGCGTTGCGCTGATAATGCGTTGCTGAGAGTGCAATGCTGAGAGTGCGTTGCACTGAGAGTGCGTTGCTCTAAGAGTGCGATGCTGAAAGTGCGTTGCGCTGAGAGTGTGATGCGCTGAGAGTGCATTGCGCTGTGAGTGCGTTGCTCTGAGAGTGCAATGCTGAGAGTGCAGTGCTGAGAGTGCAGTGCTGAGTGTGCGTTGCTCTGAGAGTGCGATGCTGAGAGTGCGTTGCTCTGAGAGTGCGATCCTCTGAGAGTGCGTTGCTCTGAGAGTGCGATCCTCTGAGAGTGCGTTGCTCTGAGAGTGCGTTGCTCTGAGAGTGCGTTGCTCTGAGAGTGCGTTGCTCTGAGAGTGCGATCCTCTGAGAGTGCGATCCTCTGAGAGTGCGATCCTCTGAGAGTGCGATCCTCTGAGAGTGCGATCCTCTGAGAGTGCGATCCTCTGAGAGTGCGATCCTCTGAGAGTGCGATCCTCTGAGAGTGCGATGCTGAGAGTAGGTTGCGCTGATAGTGCATTGCTGAGAGTGCAATGCTGAGAGTGCGTTGTTGAGAGTGCGTTGCTGAGAGTGCGATGCTGAGAGTGCGATGCTGAGAGTGCGATGCTGAGAGTGCGTTGCACAGAAAGTGCGATGCTGAGTGTGCGTTGCGCTGAGAGTGCGATGTTCAGAGTGCGCTGCTGAGAGTGCGTTGCACAGAAAGTGCGTTGCTCTGAGAGTGCGATGCTGAAAGTGCGTTGCTGAGAGTGCGTTGCGCTGAGAGTACGATGCTGAGAGTGCGTTGCACTGAGAGTGCAATGCTGAGAGTGCGTTGCACTGAGATTGCAATGCTGAGAGTGCATTGCACTGAGAATGCGTTGCGCTGAGAGTGCAATCCTGAGAGCGCGTTGCGCTGAGAGTGTAATGCTGAGAGTGTAATGCTGAGAGTGTAATGCTGAGAGTGTAATGCTGAGAGTGTAATGCTGAGAGTGTAATGCTGAGAGTGTAATGCTGAGAGTGTAATGCTGAGAGTGTAATGCTGAGAGTGTAATGCTGAGAGTGTAATGCTGAGAGTGTAATGCTGAGAGTGTAATGCTGAGAGTGTAATGCTGAGAGTGTAATGCTGAGAGTGTAATGCTGAGAGTGTAATGCTGAGAGTGTAATGCTGAGAATGCGTTGCGCTGATAGTGCGTTGCTGAGAGTGCAATGCTGAGAGTGCGTTGCGCTGAGAGTGCAATGCTGAGAGTGCGTTGCGCTGAGAGTGCGTTGCTCTGAGAGTGTGATGTTGAGAGTGCGCTGCTGAGAGTGCGTTGCGCTGATAGTGCGTTGCTGAGAGTGCAATGCTGAGAGTGCGTTGCACATAAAGTGCGTTGCTCTGAGAGTGCGATGCTGAAAGTGCATTGCGCTGAGAGTGTGATGCGCTGAGAGTGCATTGCGCTGTGAGTGCGTTGCTCTGAGAGTGCAATGCTGAGAGTGCGTTGCTGAGAGTGCAGTGCTGAGTGTGCATTGCTCTGAGAGTGCGATGCTGAGAGTGCGTTGCTCTGAGAGTGCGTTGCTCTGAGAGTGCGATGCTCTGAGAGTGCGATGCTCTGAGAGTGCAATGCTGAGAGTGCGATGTTGAGAGTGCGTTGCTCTGAGAGTGCGATGCTGAGAGTGCGATGCTGAGAGTGCGATGCTGAGAGTGCGATGCTGAGAGTGCGATGCTGAGAGTGCGTTGCACAGTAAGTGCGATGCTGAGAGTGCGTTGCGCTGAGAGTGCGATGCTGAGAGTGCGTTGCGCTGAGAGTGCGATGCTGAGAGTGCGTTGTGCTGAGAGTGCGATGCTGAGAGTGCGATGCTGAGAGTGCGATGCTGAGAGTGCGTTGCGCTGAGAGTGCGTTGCGCTGAGAGTGCGTTGCGCTGAGAGTGCGTTGCGCTGAGAGTGCGATGCTCTGAGAGTGCGATGTTGAGAGTGCGCTGCTGAGAGTGCGTTGCGCTGATAATGCGTTGCTGAGAGTGCAATGCTGAGAGTGCGTTGCACTGAGAGTGCGTTGCTCTGAGAGTGCGATGCTGAAAGTGCGTTGCGCTGAGAGTGTGATGCGCTGAGAGTGCATTGCGCTGTGAGTGCGTTGCTCTGAGAGTGCAATGCTGAGAGTGCAGTGCTGAGAGTGCAGTGCTGAGAGTGCGTTGCTCTGAGAGTGCGATGCTGAGAGTGCGTTGCTCTGAGAGTGCGTTGCTCTGAGAGTGCGTTGCTCTGAGAGTGCGTTGCTCTGAGAGTGCGTTGCTCTGAGAGTGCGTTGCTCTGAGAGTGCGTTGCTCTGAGAGTGCGATCCTCTGAGAGTGCGATCCTCTGAGAATGCGATCCTCTGAGAGTGCGATCCTCTGAGAGTGCGATCCTCTGAGAGTGCGATCCTCTGAGAGTGCGATCCTCTGAGAGTGCGATCCTCTGAGAGTGCGATCCTCTGAGAGTGCGATGCTGAGAGTAGGTTGCGCTGATAGTGCATTGCTGAGAGTGCAATGCTGAGAGTGCGTTGTTGAGAGTGCGATGTTGAGAGTGCGTTGCTGAGAGTGCGTTGCACAGAAAGTGCGATGCTGAGTGTGCGTTGCGCTGAGAGTGCGATGTTCAGAGTGCGCTGCTGAGAGTGCGTTGCACAGAAAGTGCGTTGCTCTGAGAGTGCGATGCTGAAAGTGCGTTGCTGAGAGTGCGTTGCGCTGAGAGTACGATGCTGAGAGTGCGTTGCACTGAGAGTGCAATGCTGAGAGTGCGTTGCACTGAGATTGCAATGCTGAGAGTGCATTGCACTGAGAATGCGTTGCGCTGAGAGTGCAATCCTGAGAGCGCGTTGCGCTGAGAGTGTAATGCTGAGAGTGTAATGCTGAGAGTGTAATGCTGAGAGTGTAATGCTGAGAGTGTAATGCTGAGAGTGTAATGCTGAGAGTGTAATGCTGAGAGTGTAATGCTGAGAGTGTAATGCTGAGAGTGTAATGCTGAGAGTGTAATGCTGAGAGTGTAATGCTGAGAGTGTAATGCTGAGAGTGCGTTGCGCTGAGAGTGCAATGCTGAGAGTGCGTTGCCCTGAGAGTGCGTTGCCCTGAGAGTGCGTTGCCCTGAGAGTGCGTTGCCCTGAGAGTGCGTTGCCCTGAGAGTGCGTTGCTCTGAGAGTGCGATGTTGAGAGTGCATTGCTGAGAGTGCATTGCACAGAAAGTGCGTTGCTCTGAGAGTGCGATGCTGAGAGTGCGATGCTGAGAGTGCGTTGCGCTGAGAGTGCGTTGCGCTGAGAGTGCGATGCTGAGAGTGCGTTGCGCTGAGAGTGCGTTGCGCTGAGAGTGCGATGCTGAGAGTGCGTTGCATTGAGAGTGCGTTGCATTGAGAGTGTAATGCTGAGTGTGCGTTGCACTGAGAGTGCAATGCTGAGAGTGCATTGCACTGAGAGTGCGATGCTGAGAGTGCGTTGCACAGAAAGTGCGTTGCGCTGAGAGTGCAATGTTGAGAGTGTGATGTTGAGAGTGTGATGTTGAGAGTGTGATGTTGAGAGTGTGATGCTGAGAGTGCGTTGCGCTGAGAGTGCGTTGCGCTGAGAGTGCGTTGCGCTGAGAGTGCGTTGCTCTGAGAGTGCGATGTTGAGAGTGCGATGTTGAGAGTGCGTTGCACAGAAAGTGCGTTGCTGAGAGTGCGATGCTGAGAGTGCGTTGCGCTGAGAGTGCGATGCTGAGAGTGCGTTGCGCTGAGAGTGCGATGCTGAGAGTGCGTTGCGCTGAGAGTGTGATGTTGAGAGTGTGATGCTGAGAGTGCATTGCACTGATAGTGCGTTGCTCTGAGAGTGCAATGCTGAGAGTGCGATGTTGAGAGTGCGTTGCTCTGAGAGTGCGATGCTGAGAGTGCGATGCTGAGAGTGCGATGCTGAGAGTGCGATGCTGAGAGTGCGTTGCACAGTAAGTGCGATGCTGAGAGTGCGTTGCGCTGAGAGTGCGATGCTGAGAGTGCGTTGCGCTGCGAGTGCGATGCTGAGAGTGCGTTGTGCTGAGAGTGCGATGCTGAGAGTGCGATGCTGAGAGTGCGATGCTGAGAGTGCGTTGCGCTGAGAGTGCGTTGCGCTGAGAGTGCGTTGCGCTGAGAGTGCGTTGCGCTGAGAGTGCGTTGCGCTGAGAGTGCGTTGCGCTGAGAGTGCGTTGCGCTGAGAGTGCGATGCTCTGAGAGTGCGATGTTGAGAGTGCGCTGCTGAGAGTGCGTTGCGCTGATAATGCGTTGCTGAGAGTGCTATGCTGAGAGTGCGTTGCACTGAGAGTGCGTTGCTCTGAGAGTGCGATGCTGAAAGTGCGTTGCGCTGAGAGTGCGATGCGCTGTGAGTGCATTGCGCTGTGAGTGCGTTGCTCTGAGAGTGCAATGCTGAGAGTGCAGTGCTGAGAGTGCAGTGCTGAGTGTGCGTTGCTCTGAGAGTGCGATGCTGAGAGTGCGTTGCTCTGAGAGTGCGTTGCTCTGAGAGTGCGATCCTCTGAGAGTGCGTTGCTCTGAGAGTGCGTTGCTCTGAGAGTGCGATCCTCTGAGAGTGCGATCCTCTGAGAGTGCGATCCTCTGAGAGTGCGATCCTCTGAGAGTGCGATCCTCTGAGAGTGCGATGCTCTGAGAGTGCGATGCTGAGAGTAGGTTGCGCTGATAGTGCGTTGCTGAGAGTGCATTGCTGAGAGTGCAATGCTGAGAGTGCGTTGTTGAGAGTGCGTTGTTGAGAGTGCGATGCTGAGAGTGCGATGCTGAGAGTGCGATGCTGAGAGTGCGATGCTGAGAGTGCGTTGCACAGAAAGTGCGATGCTGAGTGTGCGTTGCGCTGAGAGTGCGATGTTCAGAGTGCGCTGCTGAGAGTGCGTTGCACAGAAAGTGCGTTGCTCTGAGAGTGCGATGCTGAAAGTGCGTTGCTGAGAGTGCGTTGCGCTGAGAGTACGATGCTGAGAGTGCGTTGCACTGAGAGTGCAATGCTGAGAGTGCGTTGCACTGAGATTGAAATGCTGAGAGTGCATTGCACTGAGAATGCGTTGCGCTGAGAGTGCAATCCTGAGAGCGCGTTGCGCTGAGAGTGTAATGCTGAGAGTGTAATGCTGAGAGTGTAATGCTGAGAGTGTAATGCTGAGAGTGTAATGCTGAGAGTGTAATGCTGAGAGTGTAATGCTGAGAGTGTAATGCTGAGAGTGTAATGCTGAGAGTGTAATGCTGAGAGTGTAATGCTGAGAGTGTAATGCTGAGAGTGTAATGCTGAGAATGCGTTGCGCTGAGAGTGCAATGCTGAGAGTGCAATGCTGAGAGTGCAATGCTGAGAGTGCGTTGCGCTGAGAGTGCGTTGCATTGAGAGTGCAATGCTGAGAGTAAGTTGCATTGAGAGTGTAATGCTGAGTGTGCGTTGCACTGAGAGTGCAATGCTGAGAGTGCAATGCTGAGCGTGCGTTGCTGAGAGTGCATTGCACTGAGAGTGCAATTCTGAGAGTGCAATTCTGCGAGTGCGTCGCTGAGAGTGCAATGCTGAGAGTGCGTTGCGCTGAGAGTGCGATGCGCTGAGAGTGCGATGCGCTGAGAGTGCGTTGCTCTGAGAGTGCAATGCTGAGAGTGCGTTGCTGAGAGTGCAGTGCTGAGTGTGCGATGCTCTGAGAGTGCGATGCTCTGAGAGTGCGATGCTGAGAGTGCGTTGCACTGATGGTGCGTTGCTCTGAGATTGCGATATTGAGAGTGCGATGCTGAGAGTGCGTTGCTCTGAGAGTGCGATGCTGAGAGTGCGATGCTCTGAGAGTGCGATGTTGAGAGTGCGATGCTGAGAGTGCGTTGCGCTGAGAGTGCGATGCGCTGAGAGTGCGTTGCTCTGAGAGTGCAATGCTGAGTGTGCGTTGCTGAGTGTGCGATGCTCTGAGTGTGCGATGCTCTGAGTGTGCGATGCTCTGAGTGTGCGATGCTCTGAGTGTGCGATGCTCTGAGAGTGCGATGCTCTGAGAGTGCGATGCTCTGAGAGTGCGATGCTGAGAGTGCGTTGCACTGATGGTGCGTTGCTCTGAGATTGCGATATTGAGAGTGCGATGCTGAGAGTGCGTTGCTCTGAGAGTGCGATGCTGAGAGTGCGATGCTCTGAGAGTGCGATGTTGAGAGTGCGATGCTGAGAGTGCGTTGCCCTGAGAGTGCGTTGCCCTGAGAGTGCGTTGCTCTGAGAGTGCGATGTTGAGAGTGCGATGCTGAGAGTGCATTGCACAGAAAGTGCGTTGCTCTGAGAGTGCGTTGCTCTGAGAGTGCGTTGCGCTGAGAGTGCGATGCTGAGAGTGCATTGCATTGAGAGTGCGTTGCATTGAGAGTGTAATGCTGAGTGTGCGTTGCACTGAGAGTGCAATGCTGAGAGTGCGTTGCACTGAGTGCAATGCTGAGAGTGCAATGCTAAGCGTGCGTTGCTGAGAGTGCAATGCTGAGAGTGCATTGCACTGAGAGTGCGATGCGCTGAGAGTGAGTTGCTGAGAGTGCAATGCTGAGAGTGCGTTGCGCTGATAGTGCAATGCTGAGAGTGCGATGTTGAGAGTGCGTTGCTCTGAGAGTGCGATGCTGAGAGTGCGATGCTGAGAGTGCGATGCTGAGAGTGCGTTGCGCTGAGAGTGCGATGCTGAGAGTGCGTTGCTCTGAGAGTGCAATGTTGAGAGTGCGTTGCACAGAAAGTGCATTGCTCTGAGAGTGCGTTGCGCTGAGAGTGCGTTGCGCTGAGAGTGCGTTGCGCTGAGAGTGCGTTGCGCTGAGAGTGCGTTGCGCTGAGAGTGCGATGCTGAGAGTGCGTTGCACTGAGAGTGCAATGTTGAGAGTGCTTTGCGCTGAGAATGCAATGCTGAGAGTGCGTTGCATTGAGAGTGTAATGCTGAGTGTGCGTTGCACTGAGAGTGCAATGCTGAGAGTGCGTTGCACTGAGTGCAATGCTGAGTGCAATGCTAAGCGTGCGTTGCTGAGAGTGCAACGCTGAGAGTGCATTGCACTGAGAGTGCGATGCGCTGAGAGTGAGTTGCTGAGAGTGCAATGCTGAGAGTGCGTTGCGCTGATAGTGCAATGCTGAGAGTGCGATGTTGAGAGTGCGTTGCTCTGAGAGTGCGATGCTGAGAGTGCGATGCTGAGAGTGCGTTGCGCTGAGAGTGCGATGCTGAGAGTGCGATGCTGCGAGTGCGATGCTGAGAGTGCGTTGCTCTGAGAGTGCAATGTTGAGAGTGCGTTGCGCTGAGAGTGCGTTGCGCTGAGAGTGCGTTGCGCTGAGAGTGCGTTGCGCTGAGAGTGCGTTGCGCTGAGAGTGCGATGCTGAGAGTGCGTTGCACTGAGAGTGCAATGTTGAGAGTGCTTTGCGCTGAGAATGCAATGCTGAGAGTGCGTTGCGCTGAGAGTGCAATGCTGAGAGTGCAATGCTGAGAGTGCAATGCTGAGAGTGCGATGCGCTGAGAGTGCGATGCGCTGAGAGTGCGATGCGCTGAGAGTGCGTTGCGCTGAGAGTGCGATGCGCTGAGAGTGCGTTGCGCTGAGAGTGCATTGCGCTGAGAGTGCGTAGCGCTGAGAGCGCGTTGCTCTGAGAGTGCAATGCTGAGAGTGCGTTGCTGAGAGTGCAATGCTGAGTGTGCGTTGCGCTGAGAGTGCAATGCTGAGAGTGCGTTGCTCTGAGAGTGCGTTGCTGAGAGTGCGATGCTGAGAGTGAGTTGCTCTGAGAGTGCGATGCTGAGAGTGCGATGCTCTGAGAGTACGATGCTGAGAGTGCGTTGCTCTGAGAGTACGATGCTGAGAGTGCGTTGCTCTGAGAGTGCGATGCTGAGAGTGCGTTGCGCTGAGAGTGCGATGCGCTGAGAGTGCGTTGCGCTGTGAGTGCGTTGCTCTGAGAGTGCAATGCTGAGAGTGCGTTGCTGAGAGTGCAGTGCTGAGTGTGCGTTGCTCTGAGAGTGCGATGCTCTGAGAGTGCGATGCTCTGAGAGTGCGATGCTCTGAGAGTGCGATGCTCTGAGAGTGCGATGCTCTGAGAGTGCGTTGCGCTGATAGTGCGTTGCTGAGAGTGCAATGCTGAGAGTGCGATGTTGAGAGTGCGTTGCTCTGGGAGTGCGATGTTGAGAGTGCGATGTTGAGAGTGCGATGCTGAGAGTGCGTTGCGCTGAGAGTGCGATGCTGAGAGTGCGTTGCGCTGAGAGTGCGTTGCTCTGAGAGTGCGATGTTGAGAGTGCGCTGCTGAGAGTGCGTTGCGCTGATAGTGCGTTGCTGAGAGTGCAATGCTGAGAGTGCGTTGCGCTGAGAGTGCAATGCTGAGAGTGCGTTGCTCTGAGAGTGTGATGTTGAGAGTGCGCTGCTGAGAGTGCGTTGCGCTGATAGTGCGTTGCTGAGAGTGCAATGCTGAGAGTGCGTTGCACATAAAGTGCGTTGCTCTGAGAGTGCGATGCTGAAAGTGCATTGCGCTGAGAGTGTGATGCGCTGAGAGTGCATTGCGCTGTGAGTGCGTTGCTCTGAGAGTGCAATGCTGAGAGTGCGTTGCTGAGAGTGCAGTGCTGAGTGTGCATTGCTCTGAGAGTGCGATGCTGAGAGTGCGTTGCTCTGAGAGTGCGATGCTCTGAGAGTGCGATGCTGAGAGTGCGATGTTGAGAGTGCGTTGCTCTGAGAGTGCGATGCTGAGAGTGCGATGCTGAGAGTGCGATGCTGAGAGTGCGATGCTGAGAGTGCGTTGCACAGTAAGTGCGATGCTGAGAGTGCGTTGCGCTGAGAGTGCGATGCTGAGAGTGCATTGCGCTGAGAGTGCGATGCTGAGAGTGCGTTGCGCTGAGAGTGCGATGCTGAGAGTGCGATGCTGAGAGTGCGTTGCGCTGAGAGTGCGTTGCGCTGAGAGTGCGTTGCGCTGAGAGTGCGTTGCGCTGAGAGTGCGATGTTGAGAGTGCGCTGCTGAGAGTGCGTTGCGCTGATAATGCGTTGCTGAGAGTGCAATGCTGAGAGTGCGTTGCACTGAGAGTGCGTTGCTCTGAGAGTGCGATGCTGAAAGTGCGTTGCGCTGAGAGTGTGATGCGCTGAGAGTGCATTGCGCTGTGAGTGCGTTGCTCTGAGAGTGCAATGCTGAGAGTGCAGTGCTGAGAGTGCAGTGCTGAGTGTGCGTTGCTCTGAGAGTGCGATGCTGAGAGTGCGTTGCTCTGAGAGTGCGATCCTCTGAGAGTGCGTTGCTCTGAGAGTGCGATCCTCTGAGAGTGCGTTGCTCTGAGAGTGCGTTGCTCTGAGAGTGCGTTCCTCTGAGAGTGCGATCCTCTGAGAGTGCGATCCTCTGAGAGTGCGATCCTCTGAGAGTGCGATCCTCTGAGAGTGCGATCCTCTGAGAGTGCGATCCTCTGAGAGTGCGATGCTGAGAGTAGGTTGCGCTGATAGTGCATTGCTGAGAGTGCAATGCTGAGAGTGCGTTGTTGAGAGTGCGTTGCTGAGAGTGCGATGCTGAGAGTGCGATGCTGAGAGTGCGATGCTGAGAGTGCGTTGCACAGAAAGTGCGATGCTGAGTGTGCGTTGCGCTGAGAGTGCGATGTTCAGAGTGCGCTGCTGAGAGTGCGTTGCACAGAAAGTGCGTTGCTCTGAGAGTGCGATGCTGAAAGTGCGTTGCTGAGAGTGCGTTGCGCTGAGAGTACGATGCTGAGAGTGCATTGCACTGAGAATGCGTTGCGCTGAGAGTGCAATCCTGAGAGCGCGTTGCGCTGAGAGTGTAATGCTGAGAGTGTAATGCTGAGAGTGTAATGCTGAGAGTGTAATGCTGAGAGTGTAATGCTGAGAGTGTAATGCTGAGAGTGTAATGCTGAGAGTGTAATGCTGAGAGTGTAATGCTGAGAGTGTAATGCTGAGAGTGTAATGCTGAGAGTGTAATGCTGAGAGTGTAATGCTGAGAGTGTAATGCTGAGAGTGTAATGCTGAGAGTGTAATGCTGAGAGTGTAATGCTGAGAGTGTAATGCTGAGAATGCGTTGCGCTGAGAGTGCAATGCTGAGAGTGCAATGCTGAGAGTGCGTTGCATTGAGAGTGCAATGCTGAGAGTAAGTTGCACTGAGAGTGCAATGCTGAGAGTGCAATGCTGAGCGTGCGTTGCTGAGAGTGCAATTCTGAGAGTGCAATTCTGCGAGTGCGTCGCTGAGAGTGCAATGCTGAGAGTGCGTTGCGCTGAGAGTGCGATGCGCTGAGAGTGCGTTGCTCTGAGAGTGCGTTGCTGAGAGTGCGTTGCTGAGAGTGCAGTGCTGAGTGTGCGATGCTCTGAGAGTGCGATGCTCTGAGAGTGCGATGCTCTGAGAGTGCGATGCTGAGAGTGCGTTGCACTGATGGTGCGTTGCTCTGAGATTGCGATATTGAGAGTGCGATGCTGAGAGTGCGTTGCTCTGAGAGTGCGATGCTGAGAGTGCGATGCTCTGAGAGTGCGATGTTGAGAGTGCGATGCTGAGAGTGCGTTGCGCTGAGAGTGCGATGCGCTGAGAGTGCGTTGCTCTGAGAGTGCAATGCTGAGTGTGCGTTGCTGAGTGTGCGATGCTCTGAGTGTGCGATGCTCTGAGTGTGCGATGCTCTGAGAGTGCGATGCTCTGAGAGTGCGATGCTCTGAGAGTGCGATGCTCTGAGAGTGCGATGCTGAGAGTGCGTTGCACTGATGGTGCGTTGCTCTGAGATTGCGATATTGAGAGTGCGATGCTGAGAGTGCGTTGCTCTGAGAGTGCGATGCTGAGAGTGCGATGCTCTGAGAGTGCGATGTTGAGAGTGCGATGCTGAGAGTGCGTTACCCTGAGAGTGCGTTGCCCTGAGAGTGCGTTGCCCTGAGAGTGCGTTGCTCTGAGAGTGCGATGTTGAGAGTGCGATGCTGAGAGTGCATTGCACAGAAAGTGCGTTGCTCTGAGAGTGCGTTGCTCTGAGAGTGCGTTGCTCTGAGAGTGCGTTGCGCTGAGAGTGCGATGCTGAGAGTGCATTGCATTGAGAGTGCGTTGCATTGAGAGTGTAATGCTGAGTGTGCGTTGCACTGAGAGTGCAATGCTGAGAGTGCGTTGCACTGAGTGCAATGCTGAGAGTGCAATGCTAAGCGTGCGTTGCTGAGAGTGCAATGCTGAGAGTGCATTGCACTGAGAGTGCGATGCGCTGAGAGTGAGTTGCTGAGAGTGCAATGCTGAGAGTGCGTTGCGCTGATAGTGCAATGCTGAGAGTGCGATGTTGGGAGTGCGTTGCTCTGAGAGTGCGATGCTGAGAGTGCGATGCTGAGAGTGCGATGCTGAGAGTGCGTTGCGCTGAGAGTGCGATGCTGAGAGTGCGTTGCTCTGAGAGTGCAATGTTGAGAGTGCGTTGCACAGAAAGTGCATTGCTCTGAGAGTGCGTTGCGCTGAGAGTGCGTTGCGCTGAGAGTGCGTTGCGCTGAGAGTGCGTTGCGCTGAGAGTGCTTTGCGCTGAGAATGCAATGCTGAGAGTGCGTTGCATTGAGAGTGTAATGCTGAGTGTGCGTTGCACTGAGAGTGCAATGCTGAGAGTGCGTTGCACTGAGTGCAATGCTGAGAGTGCAATGCTAAGCGTGCGTTGCTGAGAGTGCAATGCTGAGAGTGCATTGCACTGAGAGTGCGATGCGCTGAGAGTGAGTTGCTGAGAGTGCAATGCTGAGAGTGCGTTGCGCTGATAGTGCAATGCTGAGAGTGCGATGTTGAGAGTGCGTTGCTCTGAGAGTGCGATGCTGAGAGTGCGATGCTGAGAGTGCGTTGCGCTGAGAGTGCGATGCTGAGAGTGCGATGCTGCGAGTGCGATGCTGAGAGTGCGTTGCTCTGAGAGTGCAATGTTGAGAGTGCGTTGCACAGAAAGTGCGTTGCTCTGAGAGTGCGTTGCGCTGAGAGTGCGTTGCGCTGAGAGTGCGTTGCGCTGAGAGTGCGTTGCGCTGAGAGTGCGATGCTGAGAGTGCGTTGCACTGAGAGTGCAATGTTGAGAGTGCTTTGCGCTGAGAATGCAATGCTGAGAGTGCGTTGCGCTGAGAGTGCAATGCTGAGAGTGCAATGCTGAGAGTGCAATGCTGAGAGTGCAATGCTGAGAGTGCGATGCGCTGAGAGTGCGATGCGCTGAGAGTGCGTTGCGCTGAGAGTGCGATGCGCTGAGAGTGCGTTGCGCTGAGAGTGCGTTGCGCTGAGAGTGCGTAGCGCTGAGAGCGCGTTGCTCTGAGAGTGCAATGCTGAGAGTGCGTTGCTGAGAGTGCGTTGCTGAGAGTGCAATGCTGAGTGTGCGTTGCGCTGAGAGTGCAATGCTGAGAGTGCGTTGCTCTGAGAGTGCGTTGCTGAGAGTGCGATGCTGAGAGTGAGATGCTGAGAGTGCGATGCTGAGAGTGCGATGCTGAGAGTGCGATGCTCTGAGAGTACGATGCTGAGAGTGCGTTGCTCTGAGAGTACGATGCTGAGAGTGCGTTGCTCTGAGAGTGCGATGCTGAGAGTGCGTTGCGCTGAGAGTGCGATGCGCTGAGAGTGCGTTGCGCTGTGAGTGCGTTGCTCTGAGAGTGCAATGCTGAGAGTGCGTTGCTGAGAGTGCAGTGCTGAGTGTGCGTTGCTCTGAGAGTGCGATGCTGAGAGTGCGATGCTCTGAGAGTGCGATGCTCTGAGAGTGCGATGCTCTGAGAGTGCGATGCTCTGAGAGTGCGATGCTCTGAGAGTGCGTTGCGCTGATAGTGCGTTGCTGAGAGTGCAATGCTGAGAGTGCGATGTTGAGAGTGCGTTGCTCTGAGAGTGCGATGTTGAGAGTGCGATGTTGAGAGTGCGATGTTGAGAGTGCGATGCTGAGAGTGCGTTGCGCTGAGAGTGCGATGCTGAGAGTGCGTTGCTCTGAGAGTGCGATGTTGAGAGTGCGCTGCTGAGAGTGCGTTGCGCTGATAGTGCGTTGCTGAGAGTGCAATGCTGAGAGTGCGTTGCGCTGAGAGTGCAATGCTGAGAGTGCGTTGCGCTGAGAGTGCGTTGCTCTGAGAGTGTGATGTTGAGAGTGCGCTGCTGAGAGTGCGTTGCGCTGATAGTGCGTTGCTGAGAGTGCAATGCTGAGAGTGCGTTGCACATAAAGTGCGTTGCTCTGAGAGTGCGATGCTGAAAGTGCATTGCGCTGAGAGTGTGATGCGCTGAGAGTGCATTGCGCTGTGAGTGCGTTGCTCTGAGAGTGCAATGCTGAGAGTGCGTTGCTGAGAGTGCAGTGCTGAGTGTGCATTGCTCTGAGAGTGCGATGCTGAGAGTGCGTAGCTCTGAGAGTGCGATGCTCTGAGAGTGCGATGCTCTGAGAGTGCAATGCTGAGAGTGCGATGTTGAGAGTGCGTTGCTCTGAGAGTGCGTTGCTCTGAGAGTGCGATGCTGAGAGTGCGATGCTGAGAGTGCGATGCTGAGAGTGCGATGCTGAGAGTGCGTTGCACAGTAAGTGCGATGCTGAGAGTGCGTTGCGCTGAGAGTGCGTTGCGCTGAGAGTACGTTGCGCTGAGAGTGCGATGCTGAGAGTGCGATGCTGAGAGTGCGTTGCGCTGAGAGTGCGATGCTGAGAGTGCGATGCTGAGAGTGCGTTGCGCTGAGAGTGCGTTGCGCTGAGAGTGCGTTGCGCTGAGAGTGCGTTGCGCTGATAATGCGTTGCTGAGAGTGCGATGCTGAAAGTGCGTTGCGCTGAGAGTGTGATGCGCTGAGAGTGCATTGCGCTGTGAGTGCGTTGCTCTGAGAGTGCAATGCTGAGAGTGCGTTGCTGAGAGTGCAGTGCTGAGTGTGCGTTGCTCTGAGAGTGCGATGCTGAGAGTGCGTTGCTCTGAGAGTGCGTTGCTCTGAGAGTGCGTTGCTCTGAGAGTGCGTTGCTCTGAGAGTGCGATCCTCTGAGAGTGCGATCCTCTGAGAGTGCGATCCTCTGAGAGTGCGATCCTCTGAGAGTGCGATGCTCTGAGAGTGCGATGCTGAGAGTAGGTTGCGCTGATAGTGCGTTGCTGAGAGTGCGTTGCTGAGAGTGCATTGCTGAGAGTGCAATGCTGAGAGTGCGTTGTTGAGAGTGCGATGTTGAGAGTGCGTTGCTGAGAGTGCGATGCTGAGAGTGCGATGCTGAGAGTGCGATGCTGAGAGTGCGATGCTGAGAGTGCGATGCTGAGAGTGCGTTGCACAGAAAGTGCGATGCTGAGTGTGCGTTGCGCTGAGAGTGCGATGTTCAGAGTGCGCTGCTGAGAGTGCGTTGCACAGAAAGTGCGTTGCTCTGAGAGTGCGATGCTGAAAGTGCGTTGCGCTGAGAGTGCGATGCTGAGAGTGCGTTGCGCTGAGAGTACGATGCTGAGAGTGCGTTGCACTGAGAGTGCAATGCTGAGAGTGCGTTGCACTGAGATTGCAATGCTGAGAGTGCATTGCACTGAGAATGCGTTGCGCTGAGAGTGCAATCCTGAGAGCGCGTTGCGCTGAGAGTGTAATGCTGAGAGTGTAATGCTGAGAGTGTAATGCTGAGAGTGTAATGCTGAGAGTGTAATGCTGAGAGTGTAATGCTGAGAGTGTAATGCTGAGAGTGTAATGCTGAGAGTGTAATGCTGAGAGTGTAATGCTGAGAGTGTAATGCTGAGAGTGTAATGCTGAGAGTGTAATGCTGAGAGTGTAATGCTGAGAATGCGTTGCGCTGAGAGTGCAATGCTGAGAGTGCAATGCTGAGAGTGCGTTGCGCTGAGAGTGCGTTGCATTGAGAGTGCAATGCTGAGAGTAAGTTGCATTGAGAGTGCAATGCTGAGAGTGCATTGCACTGAGAGTGCAATTCTGAGAGTGCAATTCTGCGAGTGCGTCGCTGAGAGTGCAATGCTGAGAGTGCGTTGCGCTGAGAGTGCGATGCGCTGAGAGTGCGTTGCTCTGAGAGTGCAATGCTGAGAGTGCGTTGCTGAGAGTGCAGTGCTGAGTGTGCGATGCTCTGAGAGTGCGATGCTCTGAGAGTGCGATGCTCTGAGAGTGCGATGCTCTGAGAGTGCGATGCTGAGAGTGCGTTGCACTGATGGTGCGTTGCTCTGAGATTGCGATATTGAGAGTGCGATGCTGAGAGTGCGTTGCTCTGAGAGTGCGATGCTGAGAGTGCGATGCTCTGAGAGTGCGATGCTGAGAGTGCGATGCTGAGAGTGTGTTGCGCTGAGAGTGCGTTGCTCTGAGAGTGCAATGCTGAGAGTGCGTTGCTGAGTGTGCGATGCTCTGAGTGTGCGATGCTCTGAGTGTGCGATGCTCTGAGAGTGCGATGCTCTGAGAGTGCGATGCTCTGAGAGTGCGATGCTGAGAGTGCGTTGCACTGATGGTGCGTTGCTCTGAGATTGCGATATTGAGAGTGCGATGCTGAGAGTGCGTTGCTCTGAGAGTGCGATGCTGAGAGTGCGATGCTGAGAGTGCGATGCTCTGAGAGTGCGATGCTGAGAGTGCGATGCTGAGAGTGCGTTGCCCTGAGAGTGCGTTGCCCTGAGAGTGCGTTGCTCTGAGAGTGCGTTGCTCTGAGAGTGCGTTGCTCTGAGAGTGCGATGTTGAGAGTGCGATGCTGAGAGTGCATTGCACAGAAAGTGCGTTGCTCTGAGAGTGCGTTGCTCTGAGAGTGCGTTGCTCTGAGAGTGCGATGCTGAGAGTGCGTTGCGCTGAGAGTGCGTTGCGCTGAGAGTGCGTTGCTCTGAGAGTGCGTTGCTCTGAGAGTGCGTTGCTCTGAGAGTGCGATGCTGAGAGTGCATTGCACAGAAAGTGCGTTGCTCTGAGAATGCGTTGCTCTGAGAGTGCGTTGCTCTGAGAGTGCGATGCTGAGAGTGCGTTGCGCTGAGAGTGCGTTGCGCTGAGAGTGCGTTGCGCTGAGAGTGCGTTGCGCTGAGAGTGCGTTGCGCTGAGAGTGCGATGCTGAGAGTGCATTGCATTGAGAGTGCGTTGCATTGAGAGTGTAATGCTGAGTGTGCGTTGCACTGAGAGTGCAATGCTGAGAGTGCGTTGCACTGAGTGCAATGCTGAGAGTGCAATGCTAAGCGTGCGTTGCTGAGAGTGCAATGCTGAGAGTGCATTGCACTGAGAGTGCGATGCGCTGAGAGTGAGTTGCTGAGAGTGCAATGCTGAGAGTGCGATGTTGAGAGTGCGTTGCTCTGAGAGTGCGATGCTGAGAGTGCGATGCTGAGAGTGCGTTGCACAGAAAGTGCGTTGCGCTGAGAGTGCGCTGCTGAGAGTGCGTTGCGCTGAGAGTGCGATGCTGAGAGTGCAATGCTGAGAGTGCGTTGCGCTGAGAGTGCGATGCTGAGAGTGCGTTGCGCTGAGAGTGCATTGCTCTGAGATTGCGCTGCGCTGAGAGTGCGCTGCGCTGAGAGTGAGTTGCTGAGAGTGCAATGCTGAGAGTGCGTTGCGCTGATAGTGCGATGCTGAGAGTGCGATGCTGAGAGTGCGATGCTGAGAGTGCGATGCTGAGAGTGCGTTGCACAGAAAGTGCGTTGCGCTGAGAGTGCGATGCTGAGAGTGCGTTGCGCTGAGAGTGCGATGCTGAGAGTGCGTTGCGCTGAGAGTGCGATGCTGAGAGTGCGATGCTCTGAGAGTGCACTGCGCTGAGAGTGCGCTGCGCTGAGAGTGAGTTGCTGAGAGTGCGTTGCGCTGAGAGTGCGTTGCGCTGAGAGTGCGTTGCTCTGAGAGTGCGATGTTGAGAGTGCGATGCTGAGAGTGCGTTGCTCTGAGAGTGTAATGCGCTGTGAGTGCGTTGCGCTGTGAGTGCGTTGCTCTGAGAGTGCAATGCTGAGAGTGCGTTGCTGAGAGTGCAATGCTGAGAGTGCGTTGCTGAGAGTGCAGTGCTGAGTGTGCGTTGCTCTGAGAGTGCGTTGCTCTGAGAGTGCGTTGCTCTGAGAGTGCGATGCTCTGAGAGTGCGATGCTGAGAGTGCGTTGCGCTGATAGTGCGTTGCTGAGAGTGCAATGTTGAGAGTGCGATGCTGAGAGTGCGATGCTGAGAGTGCGATGCTGAGAGTGCGATGCTGAGAGTGCGTTGCACAGAAAGTGCGTTGCGCTGAGAGTGCGATGCTGAGAGTGCGTTGCGCTGAGAGTGCAATGCTGAGAGTGCGTTGCGCTGAGAGTGCGATGCTCTGAGAGTGCGATGCTCTGAGAGTGCGATGCTGAGAGTGCGTTGCACTGATGGTGCGTTGCTCTGAGATTGCGATATTGAGAGTGCGATGCTGAGAGTGCGTTGCTCTGAGAGTGCGATGCTGAGAGTGCGATGCTCTGAGAGTGCGATGCTGAGAGTGCGATGCTGAGAGTGCGTTGCGCTGAGAGTGCGTTGCTCTGAGAGTGCAATGCTGAGAGTGCGTTGCTGAGTGTGCGATGCTCTGAGTGTGCGATGCTCTGAGTGTGCGATGCTCTGAGAGTGCGATGCTCTGAGAGTGCGATGCTCTGAGAGTGCGATGCTGAGAGTGCGTTGCACTGATGGTGCGTTGCTCTGAGATTGCGATATTGAGAGTGCGATGCTGAGAGTGCGTTGCTCTGAGAGTGCGATGCTGAGAGTGCGATGCTGAGAGTGCGATGCTCTGAGAGTGCGATGCTGAGAGTGCGATGCTGAGAGTGCGTTGCCCTTAGAGTGCGTTGCCCTGAGAGTGCGTTGCTCTGAGAGTGCGTTGCTCTGAGAGTGCGTTGCTCTGAGAGTGCGATGTTGAGAGTGCGATGCTGAGAGTGCATTGCACAGAAAGTGCGTTGCTCTGAGAGTGCGTTGCTCTGAGAGTGCGTTGCTCTGAGAGTGCGATGCTGAGAGTGCGTTGCGCTGAGAGTGCGTTGCGCTGAGAGTGCGTTGCTCTGAGAGTGCGTTGCTCTGAGAGTGCGTTGCTCTGAGAGTGCGATGCTGAGAGTGCATTGCACAGAAAGTGCGTTGCTCTGAGAATGCGTTGCTCTGAGAGTGCGTTGCTCTGAGAGTGCGATGCTGAGAGTGCGTTGCGCTGAGAGTGCGTTGCGCTGAGAGTGCGTTGCGCTGAGAGTGCGTTGCGCTGAGAGTGCGTTGCGCTGAGAGTGCGATGCTGAGAGTGCATTGCATTGAGAGTGCGTTGCATTGAGAGTGTAATGCTGAGTGTGCGTTGCACTGAGAGTGCAATGCTGAGAGTGCGTTGCACTGAGTGCAATGCTGAGAGTGCAATGCTAAGCGTGCGTTGCTGAGAGTGCAATGCTGAGAGTGCATTGCACTGAGAGTGCGATGCGCTGAGAGTGAGTTGCTGAGAGTGCAATGCTGAGAGTGCGATGTTGAGAGTGCGTTGCTCTGAGAGTGCGATGCTGAGAGTGCGATGCTGAGAGTGCGTTGCACAGAAAGTGCGTTGCGCTGAGAGTGCGCTGCTGAGAGTGCGTTGCGCTGAGAGTGCGATGCTGAGAGTGCAATGCTGAGAGTGCGTTGCGCTGAGAGTGCGATGCTGAGAGTGCGTTGCGCTGAGAGTGCATTGCTCTGAGATTGCGCTGCGCTGAGAGTGCGCTGCGCTGAGAGTGAGTTGCTGAGAGTGCAATGCTGAGAGTGCGTTGCGCTGATAGTGCGATGCTGAGAGTGCGATGCTGAGAGTGCGATGCTGAGAGTGCGATGCTGAGAGTGCGTTGCACAGAAAGTGCGTTGCGCTGAGAGTGCGATGCTGAGAGTGCGTTGCGCTGAGAGTGCGATGCTGAGAGTGCGTTGCGCTGAGAGTGCGATGCTGAGAGTGCGATGCTCTGAGAGTGCACTGCGCTGAGAGTGCGCTGCGCTGAGAGTGAGTTGCTGAGAGTGCGTTGCGCTGAGAGTGCGTTGCTCTGAGAGTGCGATGTTGAGAGTGCGATGCTGAGAGTGCGTTGCTCTGAGAGTGTAATGCGCTGTGAGTGCGTTGCGCTGTGAGTGCGTTGCTCTGAGAGTGCAATGCTGAGAGTGCGTTGCTGAGAGTGCAATGCTGAGAGTGCGTTGCTGAGAGTGCAGTGCTGAGTGTGCGTTGCTCTGAGAGTGCGTTGCTCTGAGAGTGCGTTGCTCTGAGAGTGCGATGCTCTGAGAGTGCGATGCTGAGAGTGCGTTGCGCTGATAGTGCGTTGCTGAGAGTGCAATGTTGAGAGTGCGATGCTGAGAGTGCGATGCTGAGAGTGCGATGCTGAGAGTGCGATGCTGAGAGTGCGTTGCACAGAAAGTGCGTTGCGCTGAGAGTGCGATGCTGAGAGTGCGTTGCGCTGAGAGTGCAATGCTGAGAGTGCGTTGCGCTGAGAGTGCGATGCTTTGAGAGTGCAATGTTGAGTGTGCGCTGCTGATAGTGCGTTGCGCTGATAGTGCGTTGCTGAGAGTGCAATGCTGAGAGTGCGTTGCGCTGAGAGTGCGTTGCTCTGAGAGTGCGATGCTGAGAGTGCGTTGCACAGAAAGTGCGTTGCTCTGAGAGTGCGATGCTGAAAGTGCGTTGCGCTGAGAGTGCGATGCTGAGAGTGTGTTGCGCTGAGAGTACGATGCTGAGAGTGCGTTGCACTGAGAGTGCAATGCTGAGAGTGCAATGCTGAGAGTGCGTTGCGCTGAGAGTGTAATGCTGAGAGTGCGTTGCGCTGAGTGTGCGTTGCGCTGAGTGTGCGTTGCGCTGAGTGTGCGTTGCGCTGAGTGTGCGTTGCGCTGAGAGTGCAATGCTGAGAGTGCAATGCTGAGAGTGCAATGCTGACACTGCGTTGCGCCGAGAGTTCGTTGTATTGAGAGTGCAATGCTGAGAGTTAGTTGCATTGAGAGTGCGTTGCATTGAGAGTGTAATGCTGAGTGTGCGTTGCACTGAGTGCCATGCTGAGAGTGCATTGCACTGAGTGCAATGCTGAGAGTGCAATGCTGAGCGTGCGTTGCTGAGAGTGCATTGCACTGAGAGTGCATTGCACTGAGAGTGCGATGCTGAGAGTGCGATGCTGAGAGTGCGTCGCTGAGAGTGCGTTGCGCTGAGAGTGCAATGCTGAGAGTGCGTTGCACTGAGAGTGCGTTGCGCTGAGAGTGCGTTGCTCTGAGAGTGCAATGCTGAGTGTGCGTTGCTGAGAGTGCAGTGCTGAGAGTGCGTTGCTCTGAGAGTGCGTTGCTCTGAGAGTGCGTTGCTCTGAGAGTGCGTTGCTCTGAGAGTGCGATGCTCTGAGAGTGCGATGCTCTGAGAGTGCGATGCTCTGAGAGTGCGATGCTCTGAGAGTGCGATGCTCTGAGAGTGCGATGCTCTGAGAGTGCGATGCTCTGAGAGTGCGATATTTAGAGTGCGTTGCACAGAAAATGCGTTGCTCTGAGAGTGCGATGCTGAGAGTGCGATGCTCTGAGAGTGCGATGCTCTGAGAGTGCGATGCTCTGAGAGTGCGATGCTGAGAGTGCGATGCTGAGAGTGCGATGCTGAGAGTGCGATGCTGAGAGTGCGATGCTGATAGTGCGTTGCTCTGAGAGTGCGATGCTGAGAGTGCGTTGCTCTGAGAGTGCGTTGCTCTGAGAGTGCAATGCTGAGAGTGCGTTGCTGAGTGTGCAATGCTGAGAGTGCGTTGCTCTGAGAGTGCGATGCTGAGAGTGCGTTGCTCTGAGAGTGCGTTGCTCTGAGAGTGCGATGCTGACAGTGCGATGCTGAGAGTGTGATGCTCTGAGAGTACGATGCTGAGAGTGCATTGCTCTGAGAGTGCGTTGCTCTGAGAGTGCGATGCTGAGAGTGCGTTGCTCTGAGAGTGCGTTGCTCTGAGAGTGCGATGCTGAGAGTGCGATGCTGAGAGTGTGATGCTCTGAGAGTACGATGCTGTGAGTGCGTTGCGCTGTGAGTGCGATGCGCTGTGAGTGCGTTGCGCTGTGAGTGCGTTGCTCTGAGAGTGCGATGCTGAGAGTGCGTTGCTGAGAGTGCGTTGCTGAGAGTGCGTTGCTGAGAGTGCGTTGCTGAGAGTGCGTTGCTGAGAGTGCGTTGCTCTGAGAGTGCGTTGCTCTGAGAGTGCGATGCTGAGAGTGCGATGCTCTGAGAGTGCGATGCTCTGAGAGTGCGATGCTCTGAGAATGCGATGCTGAGAGTGCGTTGCGCTGATAGTGCAATGCTGAGAGTGCGATGTTGAGAGTGCGATGCTGAGAGTGCGTTGCACAGAAAGTGCTTTGCGCTGAGAGTGCGATGCTGAGAGTGCGTTGCGCTGAGAGTGCGATGCTGAGAGTGCGTTGCGCTGAGAGTGCATTGCTCTGAGAGCGCGCTGCGCTGAGAGTGCGCTGCGCTGAGAGTGAGTTGCTGAGAGTGCAATGCTGAGAGTGCGTTGCGCTGAGAGTGCGTTGCTCTGAGAGTGCGATGTTGAGAGTGCGATGCTGAGAGTGCGTTGCACAGAAAGTGCGTTGCTCTGAGAGTGTAATGCGCTGTGAGTGCGTTGCGCTGTGAGTGCGTTGCTCTGAGAGTGCAATGCTGAGAGTGCGTTGCTGAGAGTGCAGTGGAGTGTGCGTTGCTCTGAGAGTGCGTTGCTCTGAGAGTGTAATGCGCTGTGAGTGCGTTGCGCTGTGAGTGCGTTGCTCTGAGAGTGCAATGCTGAGAGTGCGTTGCTGAGAGTGCAATGTTGAGAGTGCGTTGCTCTGAGAGTGCGATGCTGAGAGTGCGATGCTGAGAGTGCGATGCTGAGAGTGCGATGCTGAGAGTGCAATGCTGAGAGTGCGTTGCGCTGAGAGTGCGATGCTCTGAGAGTGCAATGTTGAGTGTGCGCTGCTGAGAGTGCGTTGCGCTGATAGTGCGTTGCTGAGAGTGCAATGCTGAGAGTGCGTTGCGCTGAGAGTGCGTTGCTCTGAGAGTGCGATGTTGAGAGTGCGATGCTGAGAGTGCGTTGCACAGAAAGTGCGTTGCTCTGAGAGTGCGATGCTGAAAGTGCGATGCTGAGAGTGTGTTGCGCTGAGAGTACGATGCTGAGAGTGCGTTGCACTGAGAGTGCAATGCTGAGAGTGCGTTGCGCTGAGAGTGTAATGCTGAGAGTGCGTTGCGCTGAGAGTGCGTTGCGCTGAGAGTGCGTTGCGCTGAGAGTGCAATGCTGACACTGCGTTGCGCCGAGAGTGCGTTGCATTGAGAGTGCAATGCTGAGAGTTAGTTGCATTGAGAGTGCGTTGCATTGAGAGTGTAATGCTGAGAGTGCGATGCTGAGAGTGCGATGCTGAGAGTGCGACTCTGAGAGTGCAATTCTGAGAGTGCATTCTGAGAGTGCGTCGCTGAGAGTGCGTCGCTGAGAGTGCGTCGCGCTGAGAGTGCGTCGCGCTGAGAGTGCGTCGCGCTGAGAGTGCGTCGCTCTGAGAGTGCAATGCTGAGAGTGCATTGCTGAGTGTGCGTTGCTCTGAGTGTGCGTTGCTCTGAGAGTGCGTTGCTCTGAGAGTGCGATGCTCTGAGAGTGCGATGCTCTGAGAGTGCGATGCTCTGAGAGTGCGTTGCTCTGAGAGTGCGTTGCTCTGAGATTGCGATATTTAGAGTGCGTTGCACAGAAAATGCGTTGCTCTGAGAGTGCGATGCTGAGAGTGCGATGCTCTGAGAGTGCGATGCTGAGAGTGCGATGCTGAGAGTGCGATGCTGAGAGTGCGTTGCGCTGATAGTGCGTTGCCCTGAGAGTGCGATGCTGAGAGTGCGTTGCACAGAAAGTGCGTTGCTCTGAGAGTACGATGCTGAGAGTGCATTGCTCTGAGAGTGCGTTGCTCTGAGAGTGCGATGCTGAGAGTGCGTTGCACAGAAAGTGCGTTGCTCTGAGAGTGCGATGCTGAGAGTGCGATGCTGAGAGTGTGATGCTCTGAGAGTACGATGCTGAGAGTGCATTGCTCTGAGAGTGCGTTGCCCTGAGAGTGCGATGCTGAGAGTGCGTTGCACAGAAAGTGCGTTGCTCTGAGAGTGCGATGCTGAGAGTGCGATGCTGAGAGTGTGATGCTCTGAGAGTACGATGCTGAGAGTGCATTGCTCTGAGAGTGCGTTGCTCTGAGAGTGCGATGCTGAGAGTGCGTTGCGCTGTGAGTGCGTTGCGCTGTGAGTGCGTTGCGCTGTGAGTGCGTT
Organism: Carcharodon carcharias; assembly: GCF_017639515.1. NCBI lineage: Eukaryota > Metazoa > Chordata > Chondrichthyes > Lamniformes > Lamnidae > Carcharodon > Carcharodon carcharias. The sequence goes on from NC_054479.1 coordinate 133,090,765, forward strand.
GCTCTGAGAGTGCAATGCTGAGAGTGCGTTGCTGAGAGTGCGTTGCTGAGAGTGCGATGCTGAGAGTGTGATGCTCTGAGAGTACGATGCTGAGAGTGCATTGCTCTGAGAGTGCGTTGCTCTGAGAGTGCGATGCTGAGAGTGCGTTGCGCTGTGAGTGCGTTGCGCTGTGAGTGCGTTGCGCTGTGAGTGCGTTGCTCTGAGAGTGCAATGCTGAGAGTGCGTTGCTGAGAGTGCGTTGCTGAGAGTGCGTTGCTGAGAGTGCGTTGCTGAGAGTGCAGTGCTGAGTGTGCGTTGCTCTGAGAGTGCGTTGCTCTGAGAGTGCGATGCTGAGAGTGCGATGCTCTGAGAGTGCGATGCTCTGAGAGTGCGATGCTGAGAGTGCGTTGCGCTGATAGTGCAATGCTGAGAGTGCGATGTTGAGAGTGCGTTGCTCTGAGAGTGCGATGTTGAGAGTGCGATGTTGAGAGTGCGATGTTGAGAGTGCGATGTTGAGAGTGCGTTGCACAGAAAGTGCGTTGCGCTGAGAGTGCGATGCTGAGAGTGCGATGCTGAGAGTGCGATGCTGAGAGTGCGCTGCGCTGAGAGTGCATTGCTCTGAGAGCGCGCTGCGCTGAGAGCGCGCTGCGCTGAGAGCGCGCTGCGCTGAGAGTGCGCTGCTGAGAGTGCAATGCTGAGAGTGCGTTGCGCTGAGAGTGCGTTGCTCTGAGAGTGCGATGCTGAGAGTGCGTTGCACAGAAAGTGCGTTGCTCTGAGAGTGTAATGCGCTGTGAGTGCGTTGCGCTGTGAGTGCGTTGCGCTGAGAGTGCAATGCTGAGAGTGCGTTGCTGAGAGTGCGTTGCTGAGAGTGCGATGCTGAGAGTGTGATGCTCTGAGAGTACGATGCTGAGAGTGCATTGCTCTGAGAGTGCGTTGCTCTGAGAGTGCAATGCTGAGAGTGCGTTGCGCTGTGAGTGCGTTGCGCTGTGAGTGCGTTGCGCTGTGAGTGCGTTGCGCTGTGAGTGCAATGCTGAGAGTGCGTTGCTGAGAGTGCGTTGCTGAGAGTGCGTTGCTGAGAGTGCAGTGCTGAGTGTGCGTTGCTCTGAGAGTGCGTTGCTCTGAGAGTGCGATGCTGAGAGTGCGATGCTCTGAGAGTGCGATGCTCTGAGAGTGCGATGCTGTGAGAATGCGATGCTGAGAGTGCGTTGCGCTGATAGTGCAATGCTGAGAGTGCGATGTTGAGAGTGCGTTGCTCTGAGTGCGATGTTGAGAGTGCGATGTTGAGAGTGCGATGTTGAGAGTGCGATGTTGAGAGTGCGATGTTGAGAGTGCGTTGCACAGAAAGTGCGTTGCACAGAAAGTGCATTGCGCTGAGAGTGCGATGCTGAGAGTGCGATGCTGAGAGTGCGATGCTGAGAGTGCGTTGCGCTGAGAGTGCATTGCTCTGAGAGCGCGCTGCGCTGAGAGCGCGCTGCGCTGAGAGTGAGTTGCTGAGAGTGCAATGCTGAGAGTGCGTTGCGCTGAGAGTGCGTTGCTCTGAGAGTGCGATGCTGAGAGTGCGTTGCACAGAAAGTGCGTTGCTCTGAGAGTGTAATGCGCTGTGAGTGCGTTGCGCTGTGAGTGCGTTGCTCTGAGAGTGCAATGCTGAGAGTGCGTTGCTGAGAGTGCAGTGCTGAGTGTGCGTTGCTCTGAGAGTGCGTTGCTCTGAGAGTGCGTTGCTCTGAGAGTGCGTTGCTCTGAGAGTGCGTTGCTCTGAGAGTGCGTTGCTCTGAGAGTGCGATGCTCTGAGAGTGCGTTGCGCTGATAGTGCGTTGCTGAGAGTGCAATGTTGAGAGTGCGATGTTGAGAGTGCGTTGCTCTGAGAGTGCGATGCTGAGAGTGCGATGCTGAGAGTGCGATGCTGAGAGTGCGATGCTGAGAGTGCGATGCTGAGAGTGCGATGCTGAGAGTGCGTTGCACAGAAAGTGCGTTGCGCTGAGAGTGCGATGCTGAGAGTGCGTTGCGCTGAGAGTGCAATGCTGAGAGTGCGTTGCGCTGAGAGTGCGTTGCGCTGAGAATGCAATGTTGAGTGTGCGCTGCTGAGAGTGCGTTGCGCTGATAGTGCGTTGCTGAGAGTGCAATGCTGAGAGTGCGTTGCGCTGAGAGTGCGTTGCTCTGAGAGTGCGATGTTGAGAGTGCGATGCTGAGAGTGCGTTGCACAGAAAGTGCGTTGCTCTGAGAGTGCGATGCTGAAAGTGCGTTGCGCTGAGAGTGCGATGCTGAGAGTGTGTTGCGCTGAGAGTACGATGCTGAGAGTGCAATGCTGAGAGTGCAATGCTGACACTGCGTTGCGCCGAGAGTGCGTTGCATTGAGAGTGTAATGCTGAGTGTGCGTTGCACTGAGAGTGCAATGCTGAGAGTGCATTGCACTGAGTGCAATGCTGAGAGTGCAATGCTGAGCGTGCGTTGCTGAGAGTGCATTGCACTGAGAGTGCGATGCTGAGAGTGCGATGCTGAGAGTGCAATTCTGAGAGTGCAATTCTGAGAGTGCGTCGCTGAGAGTGCGTTGCGCTGAGAGTGCAATGCTGAGAGTGCGTTGCGCTGAGAGTGCAATGCTGAGAGTGCAGTGCTGAGAGTGCAGTGCTGAGAGTGCAGTGCTGAGTGTGCGTTGCTCTGAGAGTGCGTTGCTCTGAGAGTGCGTTGCTCTGAGAGTGCGATGCTCTGAGAGTGCGATGCTCTGAGAGTGCGATGCTCTGAGAGTGCGATGCTCTGAGAGTGCGATGCTCTGAGAGTGCGTTGCGCTGATAGTGCGTTGCTCTGAGATTGCGATATTGAGAGTGCGTTGCACAGAAAGTGCGTTGCTCTGAGAGTGCGATGCTGAGAGTGCGATGCGCTGATAGTGCGTTGCCCTGAGAGTGCGATGTTGAGAGTGCGATGTTGAGAGTGCGATGTTGAGAGTGCGATGCTGAGAGTGCATTGCACAGAAAGTGCGTTGCTCTGAGAGTGCGATGCTGAGAGTGCGTTGCGCTCAGAGTGCGATGCTGAGAGTGCGATGCGCTGAGAGTGCGATGCGCTGAGAGTGCGTTGCGCTGAGAGTGCGTTGCGCTGAGAGTGCGTTGCGCTGAGAGTGCGATGCTGAGAGTGCGTTGCATTGAGAGTGCGTTGCATTGAGAGTGCGTTGCATTGAGAGTGCGTTGCATTGAGAGTGCAATGCTGAGCGTGCGTTGCTGAGAGTGCAATGCTGAGAGTGCATTGCACTGAGAGTGCGATGCTGAGAGTGCATTGCACTGAGAGTGCAATTCTAAGAGTGCAATTCTGAGAGTGCAATTCTGAGAGTGCAATTCTGAGAGTGCGTCGCTGAGAGTGCGTTGCGCTGAGAGTGCGTTGCGCTGAGAGTGCGTTGCGCTGAGAGTGCGTTGCGCTGAGAGTGCGTTGCGCTGAGAGTGCGTTGCATTGAGAGTGCAATGCTGAGAGTTAGTTGCATTGAGAGTGCGTTGCATTGAGAGTGTAATGCTGAGTGTGCGTTGCACTGAGAGTACAATGCTGAGAGTGCATTGCACTGAGTGCAATGCTGAGAGTGCAATGCTGAGCGTGCGTTGCTGAGAGTGCAATGCTGAGAGTGCATTGCACTGAGAGTGCGATGCTGAGAGTGCGATGCTGAGAGTGCGATGCTGAGAGTGCGATGCTGAGAGTGCGATGCTGAGAGTGCGATGCTGAGAGTGCGATGCTGAGAGTGCGATGCTGAGAGTGCGATGCTGAGAGTGCGATGCTGAGAGTGCTATTCTGAGAGTGCGTCGCTGAGAGTGCGTTGCGCTGAGTGTGCAATGCTGAGAGTGCGTTGCGCTGAGAGTGCGATGCGCTGAGAGTGCGTTGCTCTGAAAGTGCAATGCTGAGAGTGCGTTGCTGAGAGTGCAGTGCTGAGAGTGCGTTGCTCTGAGAGTGCGTTGCTCTGAGAGTGCGTTGCTCTGAGAGTGCGTTGCTCTGAGAGTGCGTTGCTCTGAGAGTGCGTTGCTCTGAGAATGCGATGCTCTGAGAGTGCGGTGCTCTGAGAGTGCGATGCTGAGAGTGCGTTGCGCTGATAGTGCGTTGCTCTGAGATTGCGATATTGAGAGTGCGTTGCACAGAAAGTGCGTTGCTCTGAGAGTGCGATGCTCTGAGAGTGCGATGCTGAGAGTGCGATGCTGAGAGTGCGATGCTGAGAGTGCGATGCTGAGAGTGCGATGCTGAGAGTGCGATGCTGAGAGTGCGATGCTGAGAGTGCGATGCTGAGAGTGCGATGCTGAGAGTGCGATGCTGAGAGTGCGTTGCGCTGATAGTGCGTTGCCCTGAGAGTGCGATGTTGAGAGTGCGATACTGAGAGTGCGTTGCACAGAAAGTGCGATGCTGAGAGTGCGTTGCGCTGAGAGTGCGATGCTGAGAGTGCGTTGCGCTGAGAGTGCGTTGCGCTGAGAGTGCGTTGCGCTGAGAGTGCGTTGCGCTGAGAGTGCGATGCATTGAGAGTGCAATGCTGAGCGTGCGTTGCTGAGAGTGCAATGCTGAGAGTGCATTGCACTGAGAGTGCGATGCTGAGAGTGCATTGCACTGAGAGTGCAATTCTGAGAGTGCAATTCTGAGAGTGCAATTCTGAGAGTGCAATTCTGAGAGTGCAATTCTGAGAGTGCGTCGCTGAGAGTGCCATGCTGAGAGTGTGTTGCGCTGAGAGTGCAATGCTGAGAGTGCGTTGCGCTGAGAGTGCGTTGCTCTGAGAGTGCAATGCTGAGAGTGCGTTGCTGAGAGTGCAGTGCTGAGTGTGCGTTGCTCTGAGAGTGCGTTGCTCTGAGAGTGCGTTGCTCTGAGAGTGCGTTGCTCTGAGAGTGCGTTGCTCTGAGAGTGCGTTGCTCTGAGAGTGCGATGCTGAGAGTGCGATGCTGAGAGTGCGATGCTGAGAGTGCGTTGCGCTGATAGTGCGTTGCTGAGAGTGCGTTGCGCTGAGTGTGTTGCTCTGAGAGTGCAATATTGAGAGTGCGATGCTGAGAGTGCGTTGCACAGAAAGTGCGTTGCTCTGAGAGTGCGATGCTGAGAGTGCGTTGCGCTGAGAGTGCGATGCGCTGAGAGTGCGATGCGCTGAGAGTGCGATGCTCTGAGAGTGCGATGCTCTGAGAGTGCGATGTTGAGAGTGCGTTGCGCTGATAGTGCGTTGCCCTGAGAGTGCGTTGCTCTGAGAGTGCGATGCGCTGAGAGTGCGATGCTCTGAGAGTGCGATGCTCTGAGAGTGCGATGTTGAGAGTGCGATGTTGAGAGTGCGATGTTGAGAGTGCGATGCTGAGAGTGCGTTGCGCTGATAGTGCGTTGCCCTGAGAGTGCGTTGCTCTGAGAGTGCAATGCTGAGAGTGCGATGCTCTGAGAGTGCGATGCTCTGAGAGTGCGATGTTGAGAGTGCGATGCTGAGAGTGCGTTGCGCTGATAGTGCGTTGCCCTGAGAGTGCGTTGCGCTGAGAGTGCGATGCTGAGAGTGCGATGCGCTGAGAGTGCGTTGCTCTGAGAGTGCGATGCTGAGAGTGCGTTGCACAGAAAGTGCGTTGCTCTGAGAGTGCGATGCTGAGAGTGCGATGCTGAGAGTGCAATGTTGAGAGTGCTTTGCGCTGAGAATGCAATGCTGAGAGTGCGTTGCGCTGAGAGTGCAATGCTGAGAGTGCGTTGCGCTGAGAGTGCGTTGCGCTGAGAGTGCGATGCTGAGAGTGCGATGCTGAGAGTGCGATGCTGAGAGTGCGATGCTGAGAGTGCGATGCTCGGAGAGTGCGATGCTCTGAGAGTGTTTTGTTGAGAGTGAGTTGCGCTGAGAGTGCCTTGCTCTGAGAATGCGTTGCTGAGAGTGCAATGCTGAGGGTGCGTTGCTCTGAGAGTGCGATGCTGAGAGTGCGTTGCTGTGAGAGTACGATGCTGAGAGTGCGTTGCTCTGAGAGTGCGTTGCTCTGAGAGTGCGTTGCGCTGAGAGTACGTTGCGCTGAGAGTGCGTTGCGCTGAGAGTGCGTTGCGCTGAGTGCGTTGCGCTGAGAGTGCAATGCTGAGAGTGCAGTGATGAGAGTGCGTTGCACTGAGAGTGCAATGATGAGAGTGCGTTGCGCTGAGAATGCAATCTGAGAGTGCGTTGCGCTGAGAGTGCAATGCTGAGAGTGCGTTGTGCTGAGAGTGCGTTGCACTGTCTTTTGGATGAGACCTTAAACCGAGACCCCATCTGTCTGCTTGGGTGGATATAATACATCCCCTGACACTGTTTCGAAGAAGAGCAGGAGAGTTATCCCCAGCATCCTGGTCAATACTTTTCCTCGATGAACATCACAAAGGCAGATTATCTGGTTGTTATCATATTGCTGTCTGTGGAAGTGTGCTGTGTGCAAATTAGCCGCTGTGTTTTCCTGATAACAACAGTAACTACACTTCATTGGCTGTAAAATGCTTTAGATGTGAAATATAAATGCAAGTGTTTCTTTCTTTGATACTGAAACATAGCCTTGATGCATTGAGAAAACTGCCACTGACAAAACTATGGTCAGTAGTTTGATAATACAGAACTTTAGTGCTGAGAAAAGAAACATGCTGTCAAAGCTTTTGGTCTTGAACTCATCAGGACAGATTCACAAGAATACCAAATCTCAAAGGGAACAACAATTTATACTGCATGAGAAGAGGGTGCTGATTGGTTGGCAGAGTGGACCCTGATTGGGAGAGGCATTGCCATGGCTTTGACATCACGTCTCTGTTTTTTCAGCAAAGCTGCCATTGACAAAAGTAGAGTGCAACTGCCCATCAAGCCAGGGCTAACTTGTTAACTGTAGCTTATTCTGTTAGCTTTTTGTGTTTGCCTACCAGTCAAGCACCATTACTGTGGCTTATAATTTCATAAGCCCTTGATTGAATTACTGGCGTGTGACTCATGGCTAGCTCTCTCTGATGTTCTATTTATTGAAATGTAGCTATTAGTAATTGAACATTTTGTCTAATTTTTCAATTTAATTTTTAAAATGAGATAAATGTCATTTCACGGTACTGGAGATATTAATGGGGTAAGCAGCACAGCACTGTGGCTTTTGAATAATAATACAATGATTTGTGGTTTCAGTGGTATGTAATAATTGTGAAAATTTTTAAGTGTCTTGCTCTAAGGGAAGCTATTCATTTTAAATCATAAACCTACTTGGAATCATCACATTTTTCCCCTATTTATCGATGGGAGGATATTTAAAGGACCATTGCCCCTTGATGAAATTTAAGGATGTGCACTGTTGTGGCAAGATGATTGTGTTACATCACTGATTATTTGGGCCTTGACAATATTTTTCAAGTTTGAAGTGGAGGGACAGGGTGGTGTGAAGAAGCATGCTGTGTCTGGAACTTGGGTTCCTATCCGTTCAGGACGATGGCCTGAAGCTGGCGGCTTTGTCTCAGTGCCGAATTCTCCCTCCTGTGGGACTGACTGACACCAAACTGGCATTCACTTGGAGAGGCCACAAGGGTGGTGGGTGTGGAAAATTGCAATAACCATGTGGATGCAGGAAGGGGTGCTGCTCTGAGATTGGGGTCGAATAGATGAACTTCGCCCTGAACCTAACTAGGCTTGATGGGTAAGAGCAGGTGTTTGTATCCCTCAGTGTCAACACACCTTGAGCACTGACTCATCAGAAACACGTGACCGGAGTTTCTGTTGCAGCAAATCTATTGTCCCTCCCATAGCACAGCTCGTTCTAGGAGCAGGTATGGCTGATTCCAAATGGTGTTCCTGATGCTCTGTGGTTTGGGACCTTCACATGTCTTAAACTTTAGTATAGATACAGTGCCATCTTTTTATAAGAAGGGTAATCAAGTCAATTGGGGGAGAGAATGGTGTAGTGGTAATGCCACTGGACTAGTAATCCAGAGGCCCAGGCTAATGCTATGGGGGCTTGGGTTCAAATTCCACCAAGGCAGCTGGTGGACTTTTAAATTCGATTAACAAAATATGGGATTTAAAGCTAGCCTCAGTATTGCTGGCCATGACAGCTATCATCGATTGTTGTTAAAACTCATTTGGTTCACTAATGCCCTTTGGAGAAGGAAATCTGCCATCCTTAGCAGGTCGGGCCTACATTTGACTCCAGACCCACAGCAATGTGGTTGACTCTTAACTGCCCTTTCAATGGCTCAACAAGCACTCAGTTCAAGGGCAGCCGGGGATGGACAACAAATGCTGGCCTTGCCAGCGACGTCCACATTACATGAAAGAATTTAAAAAAAGCAGCAGACATGTTGGTGGTTGTTCCCTTTGCATTTTCCACACAGCATAGGAGTGTAATTTAGCTTCATGGGTAATGGGAAAACAATGTACAAAATACTTGCCTATAGGCAGTTCTGCATATAGTTTCCGAACTTCCACATTGTCCCCCAGGGCCTGCATCTACCATCAATTATTTTTCCCCCTCAACTAAACATTTGTTTCTTGCTGTGCTGGACTTTTCATTATCAAAAGTTTGAGGCGAGTATCCAGCCCTCCACAAGAATAAATTGGGCAATCAGTCTACTCTCCATCATCAGTAAAGTGATGGAAGGGGTCATCCACTGTGCTATCAAGTGACTCTTGCTTAGCAATAGCCTGCTCACTGATGCTCCGTTTGGGTTCCATCAGGTCATTCCACTCCTGACCTCATTACAGTCCGGGTTCAAACATGGACAAAAGAGCTGAACTCCGGAGGTGTGGTAAGAGTGACCACCCTTGACATCAAGGCAGCATTTGACCAAGTGTGTCATCAAGGAGCCCAAGAAAAACTGGAGTCAATGGGAATCAGGAGCAAAACTCTCCACTGGTTGGAGTCATACCTAGCCAAAGGGAGATGGCTGTGGTTGTTGGAGGTCCATCATCTCAGTTCCAGGACATCGCTGCAGGAGTTCCTCAGGGTAGTGTCCTAGGCCCAACCATCTTCAGCTGCTTCATCAGTGACCTTCCTTGCATCATAAGGTCAACAGTGGGGATTTTGGCGAATGATTGCACAATGTTCACCATTCACAACAGCTCAGATACTGAAGCAGTCCATGTCCAAATGCAGCAAGACCTGGGCAATATCCAGGCTTGGGCTGACAAGTGGTAAGTAACATTTGTGTCACACAAGTGCCAGGCAATGACCATCTCCAACAAGAGAAAATCTAAGCATTGCCCCTTGACATTCAATGGCATTACCATTGCTGAATCTCCTAGCAACATTGTGGGGGTTACTATTGACCAGAAACTGAAGTGGACTAGCCATATAAATACTGCAGCTATATGGGCAGGACAGAGGCTAGGAACCCTGTGATGAGTAACTCACTTCTTGACTCCCTGGCCACCATCAAAAAGGCACAAGTCAAGAGTGTGATGGAATACTCTCCACTTGCCTGGATGAATGTAGCTCCTACAATACTGAAGAAGCTGGACACCGTCCAGGTCAAAGCAGCCCACTTGATTGGCACCCCATCCACAAACATTCACTCCCTCCACCAACGCACAGTGCTAGCAATGTGCACCATCTACAAGATGCACTGCAGGAACTCAACAAGGCTCCTTAGGCAGCACCTTCCAAACCCAGACTACTACCATATAGAAGGATAAGGACAGCAGACACATGGGAACACAACCACCTGGAAGTTCCCCTCCAAGTCACTCACCATCCTGACTTGGAAATATATCGTCGTTCCTTCACTATCACTGGGTCAAAATCCTGGAACTCCCTTCCTAACAGCACTGTGGGTATACCTACACCACCTGGACTGTAGCAGTCCAACAAGGCAGCTCAGCACCATCTTTTCCAGGGCAATGATGCCTAGCCAGCGACACTTAACATCCAATGAACAAATAAAAAAAATGAAGAATTCTGTTAATTTACCCAAATCTTCCTGGGGTTTAGTGTTCCTTTTTAAATATCCCAGGAGACTTGAGGGCAAGTGCATGTGCAAATGAAATTACAGCTGCAATCTCTAGCCTGTATGGTAACATTAAACATCCAATGGCCATATAAAGCAAGCAAAAAATCCCCCCTAGCATTCAAATATAGTGAAAAAACATGGAGTGAGAAACAAGAATTAAATCTGCATTCCAAGGGCCATGTGAGGTACATAGCTGAAGAACATCAATAATTTGTGGTGGGGTGTAATTTACCCAAGGGATTTGAGGCAAGGATACCAACTAACCTGTTATGTTTGGATCAGGTTAAAGGGACAAAAGGCCTCCCAGCCTACAGATTCCATTTGGATTCTTGTTGGAGTCCGGTGCATATGCTAATACGGAATCTTCCTGCCTTTTGCCACTCTGTCTTATGTGCTTTTTTAACATGATAGGAAGTACATTTGCTTCATGTTGCCAAGTTCAAACCACAAGATGCATTGGATATGGACAGTGCAAGAGCTTGGAATTATTGCTTGAGTTTTGATGCCTGCTTTATTATCAAAATTTATCGAAACCTTTAAAGATGGCTCCTGTGATACAAGTGCATGTCATGCACACGAATCAATGACAGAATGGAATCAAGTGCCATTGCTTAGAAGCTTTGCTTTTAATCTTGTCACCAAATTACTGCAAATTTTGTCAAGTAGCTTAGTTGTAAAATGTTCCCTGAAGCCCATTCTGTTTTTAAAATTTAATGATATAAAGAGGAGCCCAAAAATGGAACTGGAACAAATGAAAAGACAACTGAATTTCTGGTTTCACCTCCTGGGCCCAGTCCCATTTTCAGTAGGGTGATGTCTGCCATCATCAGTCGATGAGCTCTTTGCTGCAAGGTCACAACTGGGTGAGAGTATTTTAATATTTTCCCCTTGCGATGGTCTTTCTAGGGTAACATTGTTACTGGAGCAGTTAAACAAAAATTTCCCAGCATTTTGCAAGCTATATGTTTTGATTTTCCTGCTGTATATTCCTGCTATGAGGGAACAGAGAGAAAAGGAAATGCTGGAAATACAAAGCAGGTTACTGAGCTCTGATGGAGGTCATCCAAGATGTGTCTCCTCTACTGGAGGAGTGTTTCGAGCATTTTATTTTACTTTGTCTTTCCAGAATGCAGTTTTTGTTTTACCTCCGTGGTGCTATTAATTCGGATTGGTGTTGATATCTTTCTCAACAGAACACTTGATGTAACCAAATAAAGGCAAACGTGTTGATTTTTTTTTAAATTGATAAATGTCATCCAATTATGTTTTATTGACAAACTCAAGTGTAAATCACTAACTGCATAATGAGCAAGGTCGCCTTCAATTTCTATATCATTACTTGAGCACATTGGAAAATATTGAATTGAGTCACTTCAGTATTCTAGTAAGTGCTTCATACCGGTGGTGATCCCACCTAGGTTGCTGAGACCTCTGGAATAAATTTAATCCAACACATTCAGAGGGCACTGCCGCAGCTGATTTCTTGGCAGAATCTGTCTGCTTTCTTTTCAACTGGATTAGCTTGAACTCTATTTGCATGTAAGAGGAGGCAGCTTAGTGTAAAAGTAAATATCATATAAATTCATCTGCTTGGGTTTATGCATTTGGACAAAAGGCTTTTCCTTCTGTAAACCATTGTTTTGAATTGAGCAAGAAACTATTTTTCTTTTATGGCAGAGTTGGCTGTGGTTCTAATTTTTATGGCTGTATAGGAAGCAGTGATGTGAACTTCACACTGCCAAACACTGCTCCTTTTGTAGGCTGTCCAAGTGTAGAACTGGATGTTCCCATGGCAATGTCCAAGGGCTGCTGGAACGATCTGAGCTTCCTGTTTTCTGTACATCGTGTTGCTGTGAATCAGGCTTTGGCGGGAAGAGGCTTTCACTTGAGCAACCCTTTTTGAAATTGTGTTTTTTTTTCCCTAGAACTTCTGTCCTTACGTCATGTGTGCAGGGTGCTTTGCAAATAATGACCTGCTCTCTCCATGTGGTCGCTGATGCTTTATTTAGAGTAAATTAACTTTAAAAATGTTTCCTCACTACCCTAGGTCACTCCTCCCCCCCCCCACCCTCCCATTTTTGTTTTAATTTTGAAGGCTTTTTTTTAAAATATTAACAAGGAATGTCAATGAACACTTCCAAAGGCACCCATCACAAGGTATGGTGCAGCCAGTCATAGAGTAAAGCTCCCTCCATTCTGTTTAGCAATTCACCTTCGAAGTGCACGGGAAGTATTTAAGGAGGAGGTAGATAGATTTTGAAACATCGGGGAGTTGAGGGCTGTGATGAGAGCTGGCATGGAAGAGGAGTTGAGGCCTGGGGCAGAGCAGCCATGACCTTATTAAATAGCGGAGCAGGCTTGAGGGGGCGAATGGCCTACTCCTCCTATTTCTCATGTTTTCTTTCATCAGCTATTATTTGACTTTGCTGCATAACTGTCAAGTTGGGTTTTTGCACTGTACATTCAGAAGTGGGTTGAAGCTCATAAATGTCTCTTGTGATGGGCTCTTGCAGCCATCGCAAAGAGGAGATGTACATTCCATACGGCTAAGCTGAATTTAAAGCAAAGAGCTGAATCATAACCCTTAAAACAGTTGGGTTGGGGTTGGGATAGAGATTGAAGTTTTATACATCTCCAGTCTGACCCCAACCCATCTACTTCTGGGTTGAACAGAGGGGCAACAAGGGGTGAGCAGTCAACCTGCTCCCAGGAGATAGTTTGGCAACCTAAATATTTGACCCACAAGGTTCTGGGTTCGATTCCCAGTCCAGAGCTTGAGCACAAAAATCAATCTTGACACTCCAGGGCAGTATTGAGGGAATGCTGCACTGTTGGTCGTGCTGTCTTTCGGATTAGACATTAAACTGAGACCTCATCTGCTTGCTTGGGTGGGGTGGATGCAAAAGACTCCCTGGCACTGTTTTGAAATAGAGCAGGTGAACTATCCCTCGTCTCATGAGAAATGTTTGTCCCTTACTGATCACAAAAAACAGATTACTTGGCCATTGTCACATTGCTATTTATGGGAGTTTGCTGTGTGTAAATTGGTTGCTGTGTTTCTTGCATTACAACAGTGACTACTCTTCAAATGTACTTCAGAAGTACTTTGAGACATCCAGTGGTTGTGTGAAAAGCGCTATATAAATGAAGTATTTCTTCCTGTCTGGCTGCTGCTGATTTAACTCTGACCTGCCTGGCGGGGGTGGGGGGAAGGTAAAAGCCTTTACCGCTCTGCTTGTGTGCTAGAAGGAGTAGGACTGTGAACTTTTTTAAGAGTTTAAACTACACCGCATGAGAGGGAACAAGGATTTCTGGGTTTCCTGTCTGAAATCTGCACCCCCCTTCCTCCATCCCACTGTAAAATAGCTCTGTTTAAAAACCAGGCATATGAATCTTACTGCACAGAAGGCAGCTATTTGGCACTTCATGGCACTGCCAGCTCTTTAACAGAACTATCATATTAGTCCCACTCCACTGCTTCTGAAAATTTCATGCGAGTTGAAATGAAATTCCAGACAAGAGCTGACTGATGCACCCTGTTCTTCAGATAAAGATCTTTATAGGAAACGGGTGGAGGTGTGAAGAATGGAGAGAGAGAGAGAGAGAGAGAGAGAGATGAAGGTGGCCTGCAGTAGGGGGCAGCATGGTCTAAGAGTCTCCAGGGCTCTGTGTTGGATTGCCCAGGGCTCTGCTGTATTTGGTCTACTTCTTTGAATGGCACTTTGCTTAACTGAAAGCTGACACACTCGTTCAGAAGCCTGAACAAGGTTCGGATACAGGGATTTACCCTGTTTCAAATGATAGCATTTCAATGTTCCGTATACTGCAGTGAAGTGAGAGCTTTCGGATTTTTGGAAAAAAAAAGCTGTGCTCTTACTGTTCTTGTTTCATTTTTAGCCTGTGCGCCTGCAGATGAGCAGCTGGGTTGCATATTGATTAATCTAAATTAATTTTTGGGATGTGGCAAGTATGAAAATCTTGCCTCAAGTATTATTACTGGCTTTAAAAAATGGTCAGCCTCTATTCAATTACGGAAATATTGGGGGTAAAAGAATGATCAGTTTGATCAGTGGTAAATGTGCCACAGAAAGGAAGGGACAGCTACTATCTGTGCTGGTTGTACTGTCGGGGCAACATACATGGAGAGCCATTGTTCATGTCTTTGTATTGCCAATACAATGAGACACAAGTCCATGAGTTTGATACAATCCCTATTTTATCAATTTCTGAGATGCACAGATAAGAATCCTGGATAAGAATTCTTTCATTAAACCTATCATTTTTATCACAGCCACGTGAAGTACCAGTGAAAGTTGAGTTCTGCATTCCCTCTTTTAACTGGTGACTTATCATGGCGTCTGTTTTTTAAAAAAAACATATCTGACGGTAAATTTGATAGCTTTAGGTTTAGCCATATAGTCTGCTAGCACCAAACAGTGTATTACATACGTACAGGTGTTTTTTTCAGTGTAACCCAAGATAAAGGGGATAGTTTAGCCTTGAAGCACACTTTGTCATCCACTATTGCATACAGTTACTCCTCAGTCCACTGGTTGGGGCTGTAGATAGAAACTTTTTCTGTACAGAGCTGAAGGGTTGGAAAGTGGCCTGAGTTCTAACCTACGGCTGTTCAGAGTTACGTCAATATGGTCTCCTACAAAAAAAATGTACCTGGAAGTGCCATTTATAAACAAGACCATTATTGTCTATGTTGATTTTTTTTTAAATGATAGGGGCAGAAGGAATTGAGGATTGACAGCTTTTGAATTCATAATTTGTATGAAAACTCATATCCATTAGGCGTATGTTGCTTTTCTTGCATATGTCATAGTTCTTGTCAAGTGTTGCAGTTTCTTTTGACAGATGGGGGTGATGGTGGGAGTGTGTGTAGAGCAGTTAATTGGAGCAAGTCCAATGGAAAAGTGATGGGTGGGGTTGTAACTTGGGGATGCAAAACCAGACTATTCGCACTCTTAATAGCCTTCTCCCATTATTCACCATGTTTAAATATCATTGTAAAATCTCATTTGAACAAATGCATTTGTGGTGGGACAACAAAAGGAAATTGGGTGTCAGTTTGTTAATTTTTATTATCAGTCTGGACATTTATGCAAACTTCGGTTTGTTTTTGGTCCATAAAATTTTGATGATTACTGTGCAGAATCTGGATTGTCATAGGCTACTGAATAGATCATGTACTGTACTCCAAAGAGGAAAGAGACGGCCTTAAGGCCTTTTGCGTCATGCACTTCACAGAAGGATGGTTGCCATAGGGATGATTGAGATCAAGTGTTTGTAAGTTCCTGCTGAAGCTGAATGTCCTTGTGATGACTATTTTGACATTTTGAGGGACCTTGGAGCAGCAAGTGTTGCTTGCAAGAGCAAATTGCAGCAGTTGTACTGCCTTCACTTCAAATGAGTGCGCTATGTTTTCTTCCAACGTGCCCTACCTCTGGAAAGATGAGCCAGGCTCCTAGTTACAAACAAGGATGTGCATTCAGCCCATTATCATTGGCAAGGCAACAATAACGTTTTCCTGACTTCAACATTTTCGGATTGTTTGTGTCCAGACTTCAGCATTGGCTGTCATACAGTTTCCTAGTTTATCCTGTGATGAATGTTTAGCTTTTTTTTTTTGCCTTTTAAGGCCAAGTAACATATCAAAGATGGATCTTAAAGTTCTGATGATGAGGTTGTGAAAGGCTTGAAAGTGCCGCAGTGGATGTGGAGTGGAGATGCAACTGGGCTTGCCTGCCATGTCTTTTGTTGGTCCCTTAGCATTCACTGTCAAAGCTCATCATGGATAATGAGCATTTGGGTGAGAGAGTGTAGAGTGACTGCTCCCCAAGATGCTGTACACCAGGAAGGGAGTTGATGTATGGAAGACGAGAGAAAGTTAGTGTACTCCGGAAAAATAAAAGCCAGTGCTTTTTTTCTGATAGTTTCTCCTTTTTGCTCCTCATGAATGTTTCAGACTTATTATTTATCTGCAGTTACCCAGATTAGGTGACCTCTATTCCACTTGCTGCAGCGTCCCTGCCCAGTACCACCTTCAATGTTCAAGTTAATGATTCAAGCTTTATCCCAACAATTTTAACCTATGCTTATGATGGCAGCAAATTTATTCACAAGCAGACTAACTCTCCTGTTAATCAAAACCTGCAACCTTATTAATGCCAGAAGTGTGATGATATGCTGTACAATTCCCCTCGATGTTGTGTTGCACCAAAGATCGCAAGGCTGTCTGCTGCGTTCCGAAAGGCAGTGAACACTGTGTCAGACCACCTTGAGAAGCTATTGGGCATGTGCAAAACAAAATGTAAAAGGCAAGCACAATGTTGGCCTCAATCTCGAGGTTGCAATAAAATGAGTGAAAGTTACATGCGGTTAGATAGAGTTCTAGTTAGATAGAGCTCTAGTTAGACGACATTCATTTCTGGGCAGCGCAACTCAAAACGCCCTTGTAAGTAAATCTCAGTTACAGCCTAAATAAAGGAATGAAAGGGCTATCTTTACCTTGCTCGTCCTGCTTTCTACCCTTTATGTCACCTATTATCACATTCTTTAGATAACATCACCACCTTTAACAGCTTTTTGTCTATGACATCTTTTGGTTATCTTCACCTAACACTAGCCCTCTATCCAGCTCTACCTGTCCCACCCCCCCCCTTAAACCAGCTTATATTTCACCTCTTTTCTATTTTTCCTTAGTTCTGTTGAAGAGTCATACGGACTCGAAACGTTAACCGTGTTCCTCTCTGCAGATGCTGTCAGACCTGCTGAGTTTTTCCAGGTATTTTTGTTTTTGTCAAGGAATATGAGTTGTTCATCCAGCCCCTCGTGCATGTTCAATCCTCGAGCTAGAATGATCTATAAATGAATTCCAACCACCTGCCCTTGGAGAAGACTTGGGATAGATTCACCAGAATGATAATAGGGCTAAAAGGCTGAAATTAGGAGGACAGATTGCTTGCGCTAGGCTTGTATTCCATTGAATATAGAATATTGAGAGGTGAGCTAATGTTAATTTCTTTGTGATATGAGCATCACTGGCCATCCCTAATTACCCTTGGACCAACTAGCTTGCAAGGACATTTTTAGATAGGGACTATTTCCTATGTTGTGGTGGGGGGGGTGGGAATTCAGAAGAAGTGGGTATGACCTGAAAGTTCGAGCTAGTCGGTTGATGGGTAATGTCAAGAAGCACTTCACAAAGGTTGGTAGAAGTCTGGAACACCACCCCCCCCCCCAAGCTATTTAATGTGAGGGGAGGGGGTCATTACAAATTTTCAAAACTGAGATTGATAGGTCCTTTTTGAGATAAGGTATTATGAGCTACAGAACCAAGGCAGGTGGTTGGAATTCATTTATAGATCATTCTAGCTCAAACAGGCACGAGGGGCTGGATGAACAACTCATATTCCTTGACAAAAACAAAAATACCTGGAAAAACTCAGCAGGCCTGACAGCATCTGCGGAGTGGGACACAGTTAACGTTTCGAGTCCGTATGACTCTTCAACAGAACTAAGCAGAAATAGAAGAGGGGTGAAATATAAGCTGGTTTAAGGGGGGTGGGACAGGTGGAGCTGGATAGAGGGCCAGTGATAGGTGGAGATAGCCAAAAGATGTCACAGACAAAAGGACAAAGAGGTGTTGAAGGTGGTGATATTATCTAAGGAATGTGATAATAGATGACATTAAGGGTAGAAAGCAGGACAAGCAAGGTAAAGATAGCCCTTTCATTCCTTTGTTTAGGCTGTAACTGAGATTTATTTACAAGCAAGATGATTTGCATAAAAGCAGAGGGCTATGAAGAAGGAGGAAAAGAAATCAGATTAGAACTAGTCCACAAGAAATCAGCATAAACCACTTTTTATTTTCAAGGGTGAAAGACGTTGAAGCAAGGCTCCATCTCCTTCAGGTGGTGTAAAAAATCTCAAGGCACTTTCAAAGAAGAACATGTTAGTGGTGTGTTAATTATATTATTAGGATACACAGGTGAAGGGCACTGTATAATTAAGCACTTTGAGCACATATAGGGGATGGCTGGGACACTGGGTGAGTGGGAGAAGAGCTGTGAGACTGCACAAATCAATAAACTCCCTCCATAAAGAAAAGCTTTGTGTCTTTTGGTTTGGACTTCACCACCTGGCTTGGATGCTAATAACAGGGCTAATTAGTCCAATATTGTGGCCAACATTAATCCTGCCATTCACATCACTAAAAAGACATTGTCTGGTCACTATCACATTTGCACTTTGTGGGAGCTTGCTGTGTACAATTTGGCTCCTGGGTTCCCCACGTTTTTTTATGTGATTGCACTTGTTTCCTTACATAAGGAAAGATATACTTGCCCTAGACAGTGTAATGCAAGTTCGCTAAACTGACTCCTGGGAAGGGGTCATTGTCCTAGGTGGAGACAATGCGTAAACTAGGCCTTTCCTTCCTGGAGTTTAGAAGAATGAAAGGTTTTCTGATAGATGCATAGACAATTCTTAAGGGACTTGATAGAGTAGTTGCTGAGAAGATGTTTCTCCCTAGCTGGAGTATCTCTAACATGGGGTCACAGTCACAGAATAAAGGGTCAGCCATTTAGGACAGAGATGAGGAGAAATTGAGAAATCTTAGTATGTGAGTCACAAGATGTTAGTATGCAGCTACGGCAAGTGATTAGGAAGGCAAATTGAATGTGGCGATTATTACAAGGGAAATGGAATATAGAAGTAGGGATGTTTTACTGCAGATGGGCAAGGCCTAGGTGAGACCACATCTGGAATACTCTGAATGGTTTTGGTCTCCTTCCTTGAAAAATATATATAATTGTGTTAGAAGCAGTTCAGAGAAGGTTCATTCGACTCATTTGTGGGATAAGGGGCTTATCTTATGAAGAAAGGTTGGGCCTGTATCCATTAGAGTTTAGAAGAATAAAAGGTGATCCTATTGAAACATATAAGATGCTGAGGGGCTTACCAGGGTGGATACCAGGAGGGTGTTTCCTCCTATGGAGGAGACTAGAACTAGGGGACACAGTTTAAGGACTTTTAAGTTGGAGAAGAGAGATTTTTTTTCTCTGAGGACCATTAGTCTGTGGAATTCTCTTCCCCAGAAAGCAGTGGGGAAAAGCATTGAATTTATTAAAGGTAGAATTAGATTTTTGATAGCCAAGGATTATGGGGGGTAGACAGGAAAGCAGAGATGAGGCCACAACCATATCAGCAATTATTTTATTGAATGGCGGAGCAGACTTGAAGGGCTGAATGGCCTAGACCTGCTCCTAAGCCCTACATTCCTAAGTTTATCCAGGATTGTGAACCCTTAGAAATATCTACCCCGGAGGGCTGTGGATGCTCAGTTGTTCAACATATTCAAGACAGACGTCAGTCGATTTTGGGGGTATTAGGGAGTATTGGGACAGTGTGGGAAGCTGGCATTGAGGTCGAAGATCAGCATGCCAGAAGGGCCAAATGGTCTATTTCAGCTCCTGTTGTTTATGTTTTTGAAGTACATTGTTGGCTGTAAATAGCTATGGGATGTGCTGAGGTTGAGAAAAGAGCTTTAGAAGTGCTACTCCGTCTGTCTTTAAGATGCAAGTGTTTTGAGTACTTCTCAATGTGATTGTGATTGTGCGAATGGTTCAAAATTGATGCCATAGAACCCTACTAATTATTGGACTGACATAAAAGTTGAGCTGCTGTGATCACAACGTTGTGCAGTAGGAAAACTAATGGCACAGTTTTTAATATTGGCACATTAATAAACATCTTGAGCTTATCTTCTATACCGTACTACCATCCGGGAGCAGGAATTTCTGTTTACACCATTCTGCGGATTGTTGTACATCGCTGTTTCAAAGTGGCCACTTACAGCCTACCTAGATAAGACAGCAGTTAGTTTCCAAGACCTGGCACTAACCTTTCGATTCTCACTTTGACGCATCTTTAAAAAACTTTTTTGAGTTGGTTCAGTTTGCATGTTGACCACTCCTTTTCATGATGGCTACATGCAGTCAGTTTTGAAGTCACACTTACCCCGTCTCTCCGTCTGTTTTAAAAAAAAATCATTTTTTATACAACGCAAAAGCCTTCCCATTTGATGCAGAATGAGACCTCATCAGACCTGAACTGATGGAGGGAGGGGAGAGAGCTTTGCACAGAAAACATTACAAGTTATAGCTTACACAATGAATAAAGTTATAATGAATTTTAGCAAAATAATGTTTCCTTTGAATGTGTTGATCTTGCATTTCAGTCAGTTGGTGAGTGACACACAGCAGTAATTTGGAGATTTCTCTCCGCTGAATGATCTGTTTTGTCTATTTGGGCTGGGTTTTCTGACGAGCTCACTTGTGTTTATTGCTGTGTTTAGAAGGTAGAGTTGAACTTGGCGAACGTTGATTTGCGCATTGCAATCTCAGACTAATGTTGCAGGTGCCATGACATTCTTAAACTTTCTAAGTTTTAAAAAAAAAAGCAATTGGTCTTTGGGTGGGGGAACACCGAGAAAAACTAGCCTTTGGGGTACTTCATTTGACAAGCCTCTACTTTCCCTTCAGCAGATGTACTAGGAAATCTTTGGGGAAAATCCCATTTAAATGTGGTAATGTGTATATTATGTAAAGCATGGCTTGCTTTGATTCTTGTTGAAGACAGAGATAACCTTGCGTTCTAACGGGACACATCCAGATGTTTGACCTCTCTCTAATGCTGACTGGCCTATTGTAAACTTCCAGCTGCTTGTTTTTCTAGCATTTCCCATCTATTCCTTCCCGCATTTTCTTCTTCCCCTGGTCATGCCAGAGCCCCTGGTGGTGATTCTGCTGCCAGTCATTTCAGTCATGGGCTAAAAATGAAACCCTGTGCTGTACCTTGCTGCAAAAAGACTGAGCATTCCTGGCAAGTTGCCGACGTGACCACCACAGGGGAGGGCAGTGGCACAGTGGTATTGTCAGTGGACTAGTATTCCAGAGACCCAGGGTAATTCTCTGAGGATCGTGTTTCAAATCCCACCGTGGCAGGTGGTGAAATTTTGAATTCAATAAAAATCTGGTATTAAAAGCTCGATGATGGCTATGAAATCATTGCCGATTGTCGTAAAAACCCATCTGGTTCGCTAATGTCCTTTAGGAAAGGAAATCTGTCATCCTTACCTGCTCTGGCCTACGTGTGACTCCACACCCACAGCAATGTGGTTGACATAAATGCCCTCTGAACAAGAGCAATTAGGAAAGGGCACTTAGGAAATTTTAGCCTAGCCAGTGACGCCCACATACCATGAACGGGGGTGGGGGGTGGAGGGGGAATTTGCTTCACAGCTACACACTGAGACTGGACTGTTGCTGGGCACTGTACCAGGCAATTGGCTGAAAAATGATGAGCACAATAGGTTCAGCACTGCTCTGACCTTGGGCGAGGACTCTGAGGGTTTCAGCTTATGCATGCTTGATATTGAGAAATCCCCTCATACAGATGTCAGGAGTAGCTTTATTAGTGTGATATAGATGTAAAACAATTTAAAAATAGCGATTTGAGATAAAAGGCAATTCTTGGTGTTTTTTAAAAGAAATGTTTGGTTTTGCTTTACCTCATCTTTGTCTCACCATTTCTCTTCATGTTCTTTATTCAATCTTTTTTATACTTCATTATTAAATCTAATAGAATCCCCTCTGCAAATATCCCCAAGGCAACTGATTTGTAATTTGTTTTGCAAGAAGGTAATGTACAGGATTCATAGAATGTGCGCTTCCAAAGAATTGGTCAGGGTTCAATGCGTTAAACCAGTGGTATCAACTATTAATTGATGATGCCCAGAAACTTGGTACAAATCCTGGAATCTGATGTAATTAGAAGCCACAACTTGATTGTTGTGAACCAGTGGCCCTGAACATTACTGATATTGGTGGCAGCATAGGCATGACTTGCACTCTAGAGCTGGAACACATATATCTTAAACTCAGCCCTGATCGGCTAAAAACTGGTTCCAAAATTTCCTTTTTTTTTCTCTTTTGCGTTCTGTTTTGCCCACATGGGATACCCAGCACGATGATGGCAATGACTTGGGGGAAGAGTCTTGTTAAAATCTCTCTTGCAGAACTTGTGTGTTTAAAAATGTCGTGAAACATAAATAACCTGCAAGTGTGATATATTTGAGATTGGAGAAGTAGCATAGGTTTTGCTGGAAAATAGAGCACTTCAGCTGCATGGTTATGTATATGTTTAGAAGCAGCATTTAATGATAGAAGAAAGGAAGAGCTTCATATAGGCCCCTCGAGAGCACAGAATGTTCCAAAGTGTTTCACAGCTAATGAACCGCCTTTTTTTTAAACGTGTAGTCACTGTTGTAATTTGGGTAAATGTGCACAGCAAGGTCCCACAAATATCAATAAGATTTATGTCAGGATGAGGGATACATATTCTGCCAGTAGAATCTCAAATAAATACAGAAGCAAAATACTGCAGATGCTGTAAATCTGAAATTATTTCCAAAAATGTTCTGTTCTTCGATTTTCAGTAGGCCAGGCAGCATCAGGGTCATCGAACTGAAATGTTAACTCTGTTTCTCTTCGCAGAAATTAAAACAGACCTTCAAGAAGAGTCATATGTACTCGAAACATTAACTCTCTCTCTCTCTCTCCAAGATGCTGCCAGAGCTGCTGAGCTTTTCTGGCATTTTCCGTTTTTATTCCCGATTTTCAGCATCCGCAGTACTTTGCTTTAACCCTCTCCACGAAGGCTGCCTGCCCTGCTGAGTATTTCCAGTATTTTCTGTTCTCACACAATAGAATTTTCCTGCGCAACGATTGCTTATATCCATTTGGGAATCGATCGCATCTCCTTTGACAATGCAGCACCCTCTCTATACTGCACTAGAGCGTCAGCCTAGGATTATATTATTGAGTAGGACATGAACGTGCAACCTTCTGGCTTGGAAGTGAGAGTGCTACTTGCTCAGCTGACGTGAATGCTTTTCCCTCCCCCGATTAGGCGAGATTCTAATTATGTTCTTACGCTAATTCAAATCATGAGGAATAACAGACTAATGGGTTCAAACAACCACATTTAGAAAAGTGGAGGATCTCTTTCCATTCATCTCATTGCTATTTTGTGGGGTCTTGTGCACAGATTAGCAACAAAATTTGCTTACATAACAACCAAAATGTCTTGAATTTAGATGGCGTCTATCACATAAAAAATGGCGTAAGGCATTTCAGAGCGAAGGTGCATGGGAGAACAAACATCCAACCATGGAGAGAGAGTTTAGGAACGCTGATCATAATTATGGTTTTCAAAAATTCTGGGTTTTCTGATGATCAAGAGGAGGGTTGGAAGAGTGTAAGCAGAGATTTCAACAAGACAGCCTAGCCAGCTGAAGGCTCTATCGCCAGAGGGCTATGAGTGCTCAGCCATTGAATATATTCAAGGCCAAGATTGATTGATTAATTCTTTTTTGGATACCAAGGAATCATGGGTAGTGTGGGAAGGTGGATTTGAGGTAGAAGATCTGCCATGATTATAATAAACTGGCTCGAAAGGCCATTTTGCCTGCTTTGGCTCCCATTTCTTATGTTCTTCAATCTTGCCTCACTTTGAAGTTCTCCATTGGAAATGCAGCTATATATTTTTCCTGAGGCCAGTATTATAGATATTTATCATGTTTCAACTGAGATTGTTAGTATCTGATTTTGCTCCTATGGCCATAATATGGAGAGGGCAAGAAAGAAGGGACAAGGAAGAGAGCTAGTGAACTGTGTATGTAAGATTTTCTTCTCAACATTTTCTGGTCTCTCACTTAGGTGAATATGTGGCCGAAATGTTGTCTGGCTTTTTTTGTTTGTCCCTTTCTGAACCTACTCCAGTTTTCCTTTTCATCCTGTATGGAAGAGTTTAATCTCCACTTGGCACTTCTTCATAGTGATGACTCAGATCACAATGGCGTGGAGATCATGCTCACTTTCCACTATTCCATGGCGCTGCACCTTAATTAGATGAGCTACTGGGACTCCCATATATAAAGCCCTGAGTTTTCTTTACAGGGTTTAATTGTCATATGATCCTGTGGGTGTAGCCACTGTTCATGGCATGTGGAGAGATAGGCAAAATGGCCTTGGTTCTTTTCACAAGTTCGAGAATTCACTTCAGCTTGTAATCAGATGATGTCATTATTTATACTGCTACTTGTGCTCTTGGAGTAGAAGTACGAGTGTGTCAGAATACAAGCATCAGAATAAGACATTGACTCTCCACCGCCCCATTAAATTTTGATCAGCAAGCAGAGAGACCTAAATAAAACCCATTTCCTTGTGCATTTGTCTCTGATCATGCGAAGCAGTTCTAGGTTTTTGCTAGTGGTGTTTGGCCATTTGCAACTAAGGAACATCCAAACACGGCCCTCTGTGACTCTCTCAGATTTTAACCCTTCCTCTTGGGATGAAACTTAGAATATGCACAGTGGGATTGGCAACCTGTTTGAATAATTGTGGGATAATTTCATTTTTATCTGAATCTTGGGTGTTGCGTGATCGTTGCATTTTGTAAACCAGCAACGCCACATAAATTCCTCATCTTAGTCACATTCTAGCTAATCCCTTGAGCCTGCGCATTCTTCTCTTCCTCATTTTCTCTCATACCATCCCACATCACTGTCCCCCATGCCTCCTGCACTGGATGCCTTACACTGATTTAATTTTCAACCATGAGCGTTAGTGAGTCTGTCCAATGGTGTACACGAGACACCCTCCCCTGATACAAACACCAGTGAATTTGGATGCTACCACTAAATTATAGCAAAAGCATTTGAGTTTAATTGTGTTGCATGAGACCGATGTTTTGGAGAGATTTGTGCAAATGCTGAAAGGAACAGATGGCATAGATTTGAGCAAGCCGTTTGCCTTGCACTGTGGGTGTAGCTTTACAGAAACACTGGTTGAAAATGTTCAGGTATGAGAATAGATTTGGAGTATTGAGAGGTTTGTGGACTGTAATGATGAAACCTTATCTGGGACATGATCATTTTGGTGATATCTGTGGATGGCAACATCAAGCCTGAAGAGTGGAAACATGGAAGTGGACAAAGAGCTTTCCTTGGTTTATCTTTTGGGGACCAGTGTATTTATACATGGTCTTCAAGCTCTCTTTCTACAGTATTTAATCTCCCTAGGGAGTGTGCGATGGGGACAAGTTGTTCAAGGCATGTGGAGAAATGGTTTTTGTTGTTTTCACAAGTTCTAGAATTACTTCAGCTTGTAATCAGACATTGTCAGTATTTATGTTGTCACTTCTGCTCTTGTAGCAGAGATACAAGTGTGTCAGAATACATGACTAAGGCATCAACTCTCCTCCACCCTATTAAATTTTAATCAGCAAGCAAAGAGACTGAGTAAAACCGATTTTTTTTGGAGGGATTGATTTTTAAAATTGCAGTACAGTATCTCTAACTTAAGCATCGTTTCTTGTGGTTATCAGAGTTCTAAGCTGTTCTGTCATGTTGGTCCCTCTGGCTTCAGTAGTTCTGTTGGCTTAGTAGAAAGAAAAATGCTGCAAGTACTTGAATCTGTTGTGTATTTGACATTTTGGGAGGGACACATCATATCTTCAAATCTGGCTGTGGTTAAGCAGGTCATCACTGGGGCATCTCCACTGCAGGTTATTGCTGGTGCCCTTACATTCTAATCATTTAATGGACTGGGAAAACTGTCACAATACAAATACCTGCTTGTAGTGGCAATGTATAAATTAGTGCCTTTTTTTCCAGGAAGGAATTGTCCCAACCGCCCATACAAGGCCATATCCTCGCCCAGAAATGTAGGACCCAATATTTCCTATGTGCTTTTTGTTCCTATCTCATCCCATGTAAGTCCTACTCACTAATTATCCCTGTTCTCATTTGCTTACAATGGGGAACAAGGCTCCTGGACAAAAACAATGAGGTTCCTGCAGGTTACATGTTACAGTGAAACTCTGAAGAAGAGCCATTTGGCCTCCTACTCTAACTATTACTCAGCCTACTCTTTAGCATTCAGGTTATCTGGAAGTGAACGGGAAGAATCCCATCTCCAAGTGACAGATCAATCAACCCTCCTAGGTCCCACTAATGGACTAGGCTGGTTTGTCCATCATTAAGAAGACTCCCGTCAAAGATGGAGGATTAATTAATGCAGTATCAGTCTATACTGTATCACATTTAAAACAATGATCATTGCTTCTCAGTATCCTGATAAAGCAAGTTACTAAACCATGATTTCATCACCTTTAGATTAGCTGTTTAGCCATGAAATTTATCTTGCCACTGTTCATTTGTTTGTAATCTCTGTCGATTTTTGCTCTAATCAAACTTATTCTATATCACCAATGTCCCCTTTAAACTGTTTAACCCTTGATGGTGGTTATCTAGTGTCACTGGGTAATGACTTACTCACTGTTTGTTGTAATATATGGAGTTCCTGTTTTGCAGGATAAGCTTCATTTGGAAGCCACACCCAAATGTTGCTTATAGTCCAAGTACCTAACTATAGCGTCTTATTGTCCGACTCTTCTCATTAATCTTTTTAATCCTTTTTGGTTCATTTAGCAACAGATCTGCAGTCGCCTTTCCTGTTGGGGTGTCAGATGAAAGAATTCTGTTTTAATATTTGGCACTGTTTGCCACACTTTGAAAACTCCTCCAACCCCTTCTTTCATTGGCCCTTACAAAATGCCACCTCCCAGAGCACAGAAAATATTGTGTGTTCTTCTCGCGCAGTATCGAGGGTATGGCATTCGTGACACATTATTCCTGATTAAAATAATTTATCATCATCTGGAATGCAAGCAAAGTGTCTCCTGGCAATAGGATGTTTCTCCATAGATAATAAGCAGTCACTTCTGTTTGTGCTAACTGTTGTGGTCTAGTTGGTTTATTGGGGTTGGTCTGACTCATGAAAAAAATATTTCCCTTTGAATTCTTGTGACTAATTTACAAACCATCCGAAATGATGGACTAGGAGATATCTTCCTTTGACATTGGTAAAACCTTTGTATGAGTGGAGTTTGCATAATCTGTAGAGTTGTTGTATCCAATAGATGAAGGTTCACAGCAGAAAACCTTCATTCCCTACCACAAAGTAGTTGAGGCCAAAACATTGTATATTTTCAAGAAGGAATTAGATACAGCTCTTGGGGCAAAAGGGATCAAAGGATATGGGGAGAAAGCGCAAGCAGGCTATTGAGTTGGACAAACCGCCATGATCATGATGAATGGCGGAGCAGGCTCGAAGGGCTGAATGGCCTACTCCTCCTATTTTCCTATGCTTCTATTTCAGTTTCAACCGACTTACTGAGGCAAGCAATGACAAGACTGGCCTGGGAAATAGTGCCTGATTGTCTGGAGTTGGGATTTAGGGAGGGATTGAGACTCCTTCTGGGCATGCTGTACCCTAACTTTGAGGATGACCTTGAGTGCTAAATGAGAAATAGTAATCTGTCCATTCTGTTTGTCCTCCATGAGCCCCACTACCATGATGGGCACCAAAATAAAGTAACTTAGAAAAAGCTGCCAGACGTAATCAAGGATAATATGCTACTCAACAAAAATAAATAAATTGGAAGAAAATAATTGCCACTTCAATTCTGAGCTGTGGGAAAACAAAACAGCAGCAGCAGCTTTGTGAACTTTTGATGGTTTATTGATGATGTGGGAGGCATTTTAAACAACTTTGAAGCTGTGACATTCGATACCTGTGTGACCATTTCTCTAATCACTATAACTGTGACCACTTTAAGGTGGATCCACCAGCGTCAGAGCTGGAAATGTTTGAATTCTCGTCAGTGACTGCCGCACTATCAAGGAGTAGATTTTTCCCTGGAAAATGTTGTACTAGAGTAAAGCAATCTCTCTCTTGTTGTATTGGTTCAAAGTAGTAATGATTTTGAGACTGTCAATTAGCATTTTAGATCCTAAACCAATGGACCTGGGATTTGAAACAAAAACAGAAAATGCTGGAGAAACTCAACAGGCCTAACAGCATCTCTGGAGAGAAAAACAGAGTTAACATTTTGAGTCCGTATGACTCTCCAAGGCTGAATCTGAGCCTGCCCAAATACATTTGACTTCAGGTCTTCATAAACAGAGGAACTGAGTTTGCTCAGTCTACCTTCCAGTCCTTATCTCCACTGAAAGGACATTACAGCAACTCATTAATCCATCTGCTCCCTTGTGAAAGGATAGTATGCTAACCCACTGCAGTAACCAATTACTTATTCTCTCTACCCCTTTACTAGCGAAAGGATGGTGTGCTTATCCACTAGTAAATAGTTAGTCTCGTTAATCTCCCCTTCTGAATTTTTTCATCAATGACTGCCAGTTAAAGATAAGGCTGTGCTTATCAATGATCATTTCTGCCACTTCACTAGTCCAGCAGGCAGGTTGTGAAAAGTGACTACGCAAGTGAAATGTAAACACTTCCCATTTATCTGCATAATGGATCAGATTAGTGAATGGGGGGGGGGGTGCCAAGATCGCCTTTATTTAGCCGCAAGTCAGCTCCTAGACCTGT
Source organism: Carcharodon carcharias (assembly GCF_017639515.1). Taxonomy (NCBI): domain Eukaryota; kingdom Metazoa; phylum Chordata; class Chondrichthyes; order Lamniformes; family Lamnidae; genus Carcharodon; species Carcharodon carcharias. The sequence goes on from NC_054479.1 coordinate 133,119,159, forward strand.
GTGCATGTTTAATAAGAACGCTAATGCATTCTCATTAGATAAGTGCAATGAATTATGCAATGTTTCACCTGTCTGCCTTGGTTGACACTTTGAACAACCTATGCCTCACTTTGGGAGAAGCTGTGAATGCTGATTGACTTATGCTTGCAAAGTGCACATTCCAGCAGACCGGCTGCTGTTCGAGCAGAGAGGGTATATCACACTGTTTAAAGTTGGTAATGAGCTACCAAGACTAAAATTCTGACTACATTTGAGGGCTCTGTGAAGACCCAGATCGTCACTGCCATGGAGACAGAAGGCTTTGACTCCCTATCAAGTAGAACAGAACAACAGTAATTACTTGAATTTGTATAACACTTTCAACATTAACTGGTCTACAGTGCTTTCCAGGAGCATTATCGAACAAAATATGACACAAGCCAAATGAGATATTAAGTCTCCAGGTGACCAAAGGCTTGGTCAAAGAGGTAGATTTTGAAGAGCATCTTGGGGAATTGAGAAAGAGAGGGACAGAGAGGTTTAGGGAGAGAGTGTGTGTTTAGGGCCTAGGCAGCTCAAGGTCTGGTCATCAGTGGTGGGGTGATTAAAATTAAGGATGTTCAAGAGGCCAGAATTGATGAGCACTTGCTTCAGCTCTTTTTTTGACTTTGCTGACCACTGAAAGATGTTTGTCTGGCATTTTATATGATGCAAGACATGTATGTGGCAAATGAACAAAATGAAAATCTTGCACAATTGCCTGTTCCTAAACATGAATTAAATAAAGTGAAACATCACTGTCCATATAGTGCGAGTTCCATGCCCTCCTCATGCCCCAACTGTCTGCATTTTCTAGTGTAAATGAGATTGGCTGGACATTTGGATTGCTATCTGCAACTTTGGGTGTAACTTTCCAATTACTCTCCCACAGGGAATCTATCTTGACATATGGAGGGAGAGGACTTGATGGGCAGCATGATCAGTTTTCGTTTCCATACCTCCCACAATTTTTACATGCAGAATAATGTCTTGGCATCGGGGCAAAGAACGAGGGAACAATGCCAGGAGTTAAATTTGTGCTAGTCTCGATCATGTTGCTGAGAGTGTGGAAACATACCACTTGCTTTGCTTCTGTGCTGGTAGAGGTGAAAGTAAAGGGTGGAAAATAAAAAGGATGCAAAGAATATTTCTGAACCTGTTCTGTAGATGCTATTCTAGTTACACGTACTGGTTAATTTTATTGCAGGGAGGCTTATGGGACCAAGAATTGGTTTAGCGAGATCATTCTCCTTAATGATGCTGTGAAGTGAAATGACTGTAGCTCAGAAGCAGATGTACAGCTCCAACTTGGTAAGACTTATTTTTTATTTGGCATCCACAGGAATCTTACAGGCTTTAGGATCTGAAGCATGATTGTCATTAGAAGCTGAAGCATGATTGTCATTGGAGCTGCATTCATTATTTGATTGTGTTTTTTTTAATTCATTCATGGGATGTGGGCTTTGCTGGCTGGGCCGGCATTTATTGCCCATCCCTAGTTGCCCTTGAGAAGGTGTTAGTGAGCTGCCTTCTTGAACCACTGCAGTCCCTGTGGTGTAGGTACAGCCACAGTGCTGTTAAGGAGGGATTTCCAGGATTTTGACTCAACGACAGTGAAGGAAAGGTGATATATTTCCAAGCCAGGAGGGTGAGTGACTTGGAGGGGAACTTCCAGGTGGTGGTGTTCCCATGTGTCTGCTGCCCTTGTCCTTCTAGATGGTAGTGGTCATGGGTTTGGAAGGTGCTATTGAAGGAGCCTTGGTGAATTCCTTTATTGATCAAGAGCCCTTCACTAAGCCTCGCCCAAGAAGTTTAAGCTCTGTTGTCACTTTGCAGCATTTTGTGAGAAAGTCCTATTCTCCAGAGTTCTTTCAGGACCAGTTGTGTTGTAGCCCATTCAGGCCAGGCATGATGGTGCTTTGTAGACTGGTGAGACTGCAGTTTCCGCCTAATCAGTGTTATGAATTAAATGTGTCTCTGCGTGTTACAATTCATAGTCTGTGAAGATTGTAACTTTTAAGGTACAGCATGTTCCAACGCTTTTACAGTGGCTCCTGCCTAGTAACAAGGGTGGGACCCACTGAGTGTGGTGTTAGGTTCTCTCTCTCTCTCTCTCTCTCTCTCTCTCTCCAAGGAGCCAGGGGCTAAGGGAAGCCCCAGGAGCCATTTGGTAGCTCTGTACAGTCGGGGCTCGGAAGAATCCCATTGGGAGCTGAGAAGATAGCGCAAGGTCGCTGGCTCGTGGGGCTAGGCTCAGAAGCTTAGGGAAGCCACAAGCAACGTTTGTCAGTGCAACTGAAGTGGGGACGGGGGAAGGGGAGATTGGAACCTGGAGAAACCTAGAGCCGTGTTCTGCTCATAGTAGCTAAAGAGCTGGGATTGTGTTAGTGATTAGATTCTGGAGTGAAGACTGGAATTCCCTAAAATAAATGGGAGCCAGAGTTTAAAGAGTGAACTCACAGTGAACAATTCTTCTTCAGTAAATTTGGGGTAGTGGAGAGAATTTCAAAACAGGATCTTCAAAGATAGAGATTGGAAACCCTTGTGAGAGAGATTAAGTTTCAGTGAGATTGGTTGACTATTGTCTGGATGGGTTCTTGAGAAATCTGTGGACTCTGTCGTGGTTGCATCTGTCATTTACTCTGTTGGGTGGTATGTAGGATCACAGTTTGACTGTTAACTCTGAATGTTTGAGTATAAGGTATGTGTGGTAGATTGTTTTACTTTTCTAACTTTGTATAGTAAAGTTTATTGTGTTTGTTCAAAACCCATGGAATCTTCTGGCTTTGTTCCAAAAGCAGGGATCTTTAATTTCAATTCTTAATTACCAACAAAACATTACTGGTTCCTTACCAGGACCCCATGTCCTGGGGTCTGGCCAAGGATGATGATAACAGATATACAGCGGGTAAACATCTGAAGGAAAAAACCACTGATGGTAGTGCTCCAGGTTTATGATGAATTTAAATTTCTGTGCTAGTTGGGAATGTATTTAGGACGTGCGACAGCAATGGCTCAGTTGGTAGCACTCTGTCCTCTGAGTTACATGATTCTGGTTTCAAGTCCCACTCTAGGGCTTGAGTGCAAAAATCAAGGCCGACATTCCAGCGCAGGACTGAAGGAGTGCTGCACTGTTGGTGTCATCTTTTGGATGAGAGGTTAAATGAATCCTCTATTTGCTTGATCGGATGGATGTCAAAGATCTCATGGCACTGTTTCGAAGAAGAGTAGGGGAGTTATCCCCTCTGCCTTAGCCAATATTTATCCCTCCATCAATGTCACAAAAAAAACAGATTATCCAATCGTTATCACGTAGCTGTTTGTGGGAGCTTACTGTGCACAAGATTGGCTGCTTTGTTTCCTACATTACAGCAGTGACTATAATTCAAAAGTACTTCATAGGTTGTAAGACACTTTAAAACAGTCGGTGGTCGTGAAAAGCCCTTCTTCTTTCAAGCTTTTTTTTTCTACCAATTTTGGGGTGAAAAAGTTTGTAGGAAGCACCAGAATTTGCCAAACTGCACATTATTTTGTTTTTAACAAAGGTGATTTGAAAATCTGTTTTATCTCACATGACTGCTGAGGAATCCTATAAAGACAGAGGCATTCAATCATGGATGAAGAAGGGAGGGTGAAGGGCAAGCTGCTGAGTACATAACCTGTATCTGGTTGGTCAGCATTTGAAGTAGATCGGTAGTTAAACACTTTGGGTGGATTCTTCAAAGAAACAAGAAAAAATAGCTTGTATTTAAATAGCACCTTTCAAAACCTCTATGTCCAAAAGCACTTCACAACCGATTGAAGTGTACTCATTGTTGCGTTGTGGAATAACTATGGCAGCCAATTTGTGTGCAGAAAGGTCCCACCAGTCACAATGAGATGATGACCTGTTTTTTGTGATGTTGGTGTTGGATAAATATTGGCCAAGCCACAGGGCGACCTCCCCTGCCCCTCTGGACAGTGCCATGGGACCTTTTGCGTCCGTGCCAGAGAGCAGACCGGGGCCTTGGTTGCAACATTTCATTCAAAAGATGGCACCTCCTTTGGTCCACGAGTGTTCACTGATGTGTCAGCCTACATTGTGTGCTCAAATCTCCGGAGTGGGACTTGAACCCACAACCTTCGGACTCGAGTGACAGTGCTACCCACTGAGCCTAAGAGCTGACATTCATTTTTTAATTAAAGGATCACAGCTTATTGTTCTTTTTCAAACACTAATCAACCTGCAGTGCCGATACAGGGCTATTTTCTCCTTTCTGAAAAATTACCTATTAAAGTTATTAAACTCGATCCATTGATGCTTAAGGGAGATGGAGGAGTCTGTGCACCTTTTGACTTTTGACCTTATTTGACAGTGGCAAAAGGAGTGTGTTTCCTTGAAGGTGTATCATGCTATGTTTGCATTCATCAGTATAATTGTAGATTGCAGCATCTAGAATTGACATTTCATTATAAATTATAAAGATTGTGTATTTTCCTTTATTTCCTGTGTTAGTTATGAAGCCTTCTGCTGGAATATTCAAGGCACGCAATTAGTAACAGGCATGTCAGCTCCGCATTTATTAATGTATTTATTTTTTATTCGACTGGTTAACATCCCTGCAGAAAGTCCCAAATGGTACATGAAATATTTAGGAGTCAGTGAAGTAACATAAATCCAAATGCTGTTGGTCACTGTGGTGAAAAGTTGATGCACTTAAGGGGGAGGCGATGAATTTAAAGGGAAGCTGGATGAGGACATGAGGCAGAAAGGAGTAGAAGGTTATCCTGATAGGATTTGATGAAAAGGGGTGGGAGGAAGTTCATGTGGAGCACAAACACCAGTATAGATCTGCTGGACTGAAGGGCCTGTGTCCTGCTTCTCTGACATTCGGGTGCTGATCGTAACTGTTAAGCGTGGACATGGATGACAGAGAAAACACCGAGATAGAGTGAGTTACACTGTGCTGTATTTCAGCAGGTCTCGGGCAGGTGTATCGAAGCTGAAGAATGGATTACTTGCATTCTCTATAGCCAAAGGAATATTGTTTAATTGAGAGGGGCTGTGGAAAAGAAGGAAAGGGCTGGGAATTAAAAAGGAAAAGCACATGTTAAAAGAAAATACAAATAAAACCAAATATTTTTCAGTGTGCTACATTGAGATTTTGTGAGTTTGTTATCACCTTGATGGAGATACGTGACGAGCAACATTTTGATATGTTCAGGAATAGAGATTTGGGAGATTGTCAGGGGCAAATTTAAGTGTATTAAATGATGCCATGTTATGGTGCAAATTTGATCGAATGTGGCATCAAGGAGCCCTAGCAAAATTGAAGTTGATGGGAATCAGGAGGAATGTTCTCTGCTGGTTGGAGTCATACCTAGCACAAAGGAAGATGGTTGTGGTTGTTGGAGGTCAGTTATCTCGGCTCCATTACATCACTGCAGGAGTTCCTCAAGGTATTGTCCTAGGCCCAACCATCTTTAGCTGCTTCGTCAATGATCTTCCTTTCATCATAAGGTCAGAAGTAGGGATGTTTGCAGATGTTCAGCACCATTCATGTCTCCTTAGATACTGAAGCAGTCCATGTCCAAATGCAGCAAGGCCTGGACAATATCCAAGCTTGGGCTGACAAGTGGCAAGTAACATTCATGCCACACAAGTGCCAGGCAATGACCATCTCCAACAAGAAAGAATCCAACCATCTCCTCCCGATGTTCAATGGCATTACCATCACTGAATTCCCCACTATCGACAACTTGGGGGTCACCATTGACCAAAAACTGAACTGGACTAGCCATATAAACACTGTGACTACAAGAGCAGGTCAGTGTCTAGGAATTGTGCAACGAGTAACTCACCTCCTGACTCCCCAAACCCTGCCCACCATCTACAAGGCACAAGTCAGGAGTGTGATGGAATACTCCCCACTTGCCTGGGTGAATGCAGCTCCCACAACACTCAAGGACACTGTCCAGGACAAAGCAGCCCACTTGATTGGCACCCCATCCAGAAACATTCATTCCCTCTACCACCGACACATAATAGTAGCAGTGTTTACCATCTACAGGATGCATTGCAGGAATTCATCAAGGCTTCTTTGACAGCAGCTTCCAACCCCATGACCACTACCATCTAGAAGGACAAGGGCAGTCAATAGATGGGAATACTCCCCAACTGGAAGTTTCCCTCCCAGTCACTCACCATCCTGACTTGGAAATATATCGCCGTTCCTTCACTGTCACTGGGTCAAAATCCTGGAACTTCCCCCCGACCCCTTAACAGCACTGTGGATGTATCTATACCACATGGTCTGCAGCAATTCAAAAGATAGCTCACCAACACCTTCTCAGGGAAAATTAGGGCCCACATCCCATGGATGAATTTTTAAAAAAAATTAAAGGCTTGAATGATAGATCTCTAAGACAGAATTTCAGACACAAGTCAACAATGTGTTCTGTGGCCACATGGAGTGGTGCAAATTTCTATCATACTCCTTGTGACCACAAAGCATACTATTGACCTGTGCCTGAAATTCTGTTTTAAAGGCTTGAATGATAGACCTCCAAGTTTGATTTTTAAAGTAAGAAATGTTGTATTGGGCTAAGCAAGAGAAATTTGGAAACCTGTGAGCCCTTTTGAACCACATTGATGGAAGTGATAGAGAGGCCAGTCATTTTAGTTTTGCATTCTAACTGCTTGGTGACCACATTTGGAAATAAGAGCGAAGGACGTAGCTGCTGTGAATTACAACTGCCTAACCTTCTCTCCAATGCATTGTAACTGGCTGACCAACTCATTGCAGTTTAGGCTAATAAATGAGTGAGATTGAAATTAGAAACATGGTGAGAATTTTTTCTGATCAAGTGCTGATTTTATGCAGAATGTCACCCCATTTGAAAGTGCTTTCTTCACTGCAGTTTGAACCTTCGCACCTCTGTTGAAGAAGTCACTTTGGTGTGTGTTCTGCTGCATGAATTATTATGAATAATTGATGCCTTGCTCAACATTCACTCATGTGTCTGATGTTTCACTGGAATTTTTGCTTTTGAAAGGGTGCTGGGAGTGGGAAGTAAGTTGGTTTCTGTAGATTCTCTTTAGCTTTTTAAGTCGCACCTATTCAAATTATTCAAGCCCAGTGCAGTGTGTTTCAGATTGTGTATAACATGGAGCAATTTCGTACGGATTCACCGTACATGACCTCAATTACCATGGTAGGTTTAAGAAATACTTTTGTCTGTGATTTAATATTTCAATTTTGAAATACCATCACGCTATCAGGTTTTTTGGAATTCAACTTTTAAAAGTTGCAGTTTGAAAAGCATGCTGCAATTTTGCTGGATATATGTTTTTAAAGGTATTTTTCAGTATCCTGAAAATCTCCACCAAAGTAGTGAAACTTGATAATTAATAATACTGAACAGATAACACTCAAAGCCAAGCAGCTTATTTCCCACGGGTAGGGTCATTCGATCACTTGGAAGGGCAGGGCCACTGAAATTTGATTCTGCTTGGTGCCCATTTTAACCATCAGAATGAAACCTTTAATCTTTCACTGTACAAAAGTCCTTGCAACACGTTCACTTGATAATACTGGGGGGAAATAATGGGGCTTCCAAGAGCTGTTTCTGGGAAATCAGAAAAGGAGCTGTTCTATCAGCACCACTCAGTTGTAATCACTTCACCATTAAATGAATCCTATTAACCACAATTTTGAAAAAGCTTAGCAGTTTCTTTTCAATTTGTAAATTCATGAAGTTTAAGGCATCCCTACATTTATATCCCCCCCCCTTCCTTCCTTCCTTCAATACTTGACAAAATTGACATCTTAGACTTCCTCCATGTGTTGTCTAATTGTCAAACACAGATTGTCGCTGGCTTGAATCACAAGTCAAACTCTCCAGAATAAATTTTGAAAGCCAATGAAGTTGAATCTATATTTATTTTTGAATTTGTTTGGCTATTTATTCCCACTCTTTCAGTGCTTAAATATAACAGTGATTATAGGTAATGAGCTATTTAATTTGGGCAGTGAACATGAGACCAGAAGATGAAAGCACATTTCGAATGCATTGACCAACGTTTGGGAGGAGCAAAAGACTCTTTCCCCCACCATCGCCTCCCTCACCCCTCCCACAAGAGAATATGCCCTTTACAAAGCAGCGATTGAAAAGTTACAGTACAGAAAGAGGCCATTTGGCCCATCATGTCTGCGCTGGCTGATTAAATGGGGGGAAAAAAAACTTGCTGCCCATTTTAATCCCACCTTCCAGCACCTTGCAGGTTACAGCACTTCAGGTGCAGATCCAGGCGCCTTTTAAATGAGTTGAGGGTTCCTGCCTCCACTACCAAACCAGGCAGAGAGTTCCAAACACCCACCACCCTCTGGGGTGAATAAGGTTTTGTTATGTCCCCTCTAATTTTCGTACCAATCACCTTTAAATCTGTGCCTCCTGGTAATTAACCTCTCTGCTAGGCCAAGTTACTATTGACTGAGACAAGAGATTGAACATACAGAGGTATTATTAATGTTGCTCAATTTTGTTTTTCCCATTGGGGGAGGTGAAGGAAAAAACTTTTATGTTGCTTAGAGTGGGAAGTCATCTTGTGGTGTGGGAGAGGAATCAGTGATAGAATATACACAAATAGATTTGAGATAGAGCAGACTTGATGGGTTGAATGACCCATCATGGCCCTGAATTTTCTTATGTTCAAGAGTAATGCTGGAAAATCTAAAATCTTAAAAATACGCAAAAGATCTACAGTTTAAAAAAGAAAATTGGTTAATGTTTCAAGCCATGGGGATTTCTGCCCGAAATGATCTGCCTGTTCTCTTGTGTATTCTGACACACCTGTGTATTCCAGTACTTTTGTTTTAATCTTGAGTGCACTTGTGTAGCAAGCATGCAGCATGCTGACCATTAAAAGTATTTTCTTTACACCGATGCAATGCCAGCAGGTCTTGATACACACAGGAAGATTTTAATGGCTGGCTGACTGACTGACCAAGCCTCTGAGAAGGAACCTCCTTTTGAACAGAATGTATCTTCCAAACTGTAAAAAGTGGTTAATTTTGTTGTTAAGCCCATTACTATGTGGTTGGAAAGTGTTGGCGCCTTGATGTGAACTTCTAGCAACGCACTGAGTCACATTGTTTGAGAATATTTGGAAATGGAGCTCTTTATGAAACCTTGATCACAGGAGAGGGGAAGCATCTTCATCCATCTAGACATGTGCATGGTGATGTAGAAACATTCTGGCAGGATTCTGTGCTCCAATCTTGCTGGCAAGGAATGAGCTAGTTTCTCCTCCAACTTGGAGTTGTGTATCTTTTGCAGAGCTGAGTTTGTGTGCAGGAGGCTCTGTCAGTCTGACCCTGAAGTAGGGATTAGAAGGATCAAGTGAATGAGTGATATTATAAATCTGTCTGTCGTGTGGTATTTGGGGGGTGGGGGGAGGTGTGGTGTTTGTACAAATGGAGGAGAGCGGTGGGAGGTAACAGGAGTGAGTTCTTGAGGAAGGACTCAAATGGGAATCTGAGGCGGACGTTATCCTTGTCATAAAGTCGGATACATTGATAAGAATTTCCATTTTTCTGTTATTCTTTCATGAGATGTGAGCCAGCATTTGTTGTCCATCCCTAAAATTGCCCTTGAACTGAGAGGCTTGCTGGGCCATTTGAGGGCAATTAAGAGTCACCCACATTGCTGTGGGTCTGGACTCACATGTAGGCCAAACCAGGTAAGGATTTCCCTAAAGGACGTTAGTGAGCTAGATGGGTTTTTACGATAATTGATGATAGATTCATGATCCCCATTACTGAGACTAGCTTTCAATTCCAAATTTTTTTAATCACTTGATTTTAAATTCCTCTGGATTATGAGTCCAGTGCCATTACCACTATGCCATTGCCTGAGGAGGTGGGATGGAAGCAAGCGAGGCTGCAATCTCCTGACAATAGCATGCTGGTTTGCAGGCATATTCCTGCCTCTGGACCATCCTGGTTCTGGAGGGAAACTGTTACCCGCCTGCAGCCAATTAGGCATAATAAAGGGGCTATTAAGGCCCCTTTCCTGCTGCCAGTTGGAATTTTCCAGCTTGCAGGTGGGCCTCCTGGTTGAGGTGGACTTCCAGTGTCAATCTCTCGCTCTTGCTCTCTTTCGCACGCACACACACACACACACCCTGTGACACATAAATGGAGCAGAGATTCCCACTCCACAGTGGTGTCTCTGGCATCTGTGGATTGTACAAATGTCATAAGCTTTGAGAGGGCACCTCCATTTTGCGGTAGCTCTTGCTGTCAGTACTGGGAGGCTTCCTTTGGCCATCCAGCCTCAGGGCCTACCTGCTCTCACGTGCCCTGGCTGCTAACCGGCCATCCCTTCAAAAGTGGTACCTGACGCTGACCGGGTTCAGGGTCAGGAGCCTGAAATTCTCGCTATGTTGGGGCCCTGGCTAAAGAATAAAAATCCGGCCCATTGCGTGGAGCTGAAGATCATGATTACACGTCTAGAGCCTGGCTGACAGCAGGGATAGGCTTGTGCCTCTGTGATGCCAAATTAGTTGGATGGAAACTGAAAGTCTCTCAGGTTGACTGCCTGCATGGAAAGAAAGATTGTGAAGAATGTGTAAGCTTCTGATAAAGCTGAATGCCCTATTGCTTAAATTTACCCCATCCATTTATCTTTTGTTGTACCCTGTTCTTTTTGAGCTTGTTTAGTTTACATAATTTCTTTTGTTGGGCAAGTGCCAAGATGTTCCAGTTTCTGGATCATATCCATTTATTTTGAAGGCTACCTGGATTCTGTCTCTTCTTGTGCTCGTCAAGAACTGTCTGTCTTTATAGCTTGGTGATCCAGCATCATTCTCTTAACATTCTTCTATGTGGTGTCATCTTTCTGAACTCCTGGGGCTGCATATTTTCTGATCCTCGGGCTATTTTTTGGAGTTTCAGCCAGTAGACTTCTAAGGTATCTGTGCTCACTTGTTTGGAGATGGTAAAATGCAAACACTCAGCTGCTTTAGTTCCATGGCCCTTAATACCCTTGCCTATCAACCTCAGGGTTCATGGTATCGGAGATGGGGACCGAAACCTTAGGTAATTTTTTTTTTGTTTCTAATACAATGGCATTGAAGTAAGTGATAGCACTTCTGATCTTGGAAAGAATGGTGCAAAGAGACCTCAGACAGACCCAAAGGTTCACTAGTCCCATTTTAACTCCTCCCTCTGCCCATTGGCCAAACACTTTTTTTTACCTCAACCTAGCAAGGTGACAAGTTGCCCCATTGAAGGTTGTGTGAATGCCAACTTGGTTGAGAACTATGGTTCTGCAAAAATGGTAGAAGGATCAGTTGTTATAGTTATGCCAGAAAGAAAACTGCAGTATTAATTGTTAAATTTAAAGGTTTAATGAAAATAAATACACTATCAGATGAGGGGCGGATCACGTTTTCCAATATCTTGTTCTTTGCTCTTTTCCCTCCCCCCGACCATTGTTTACTGAAGTTGTTCACTATTTATGAAATGCTACAAACATCTTCCAGTACACTTACAAATGATTGATGCTCAAATTGATGGTTGGCATTGACAAGCTGAATATAGGAGTGGGACGTTGCAGCTGAGCTGATCCTGTTCTGGCACAATATCCATGGACGCTCATTCCCAGCAAGAAACATACAATCAAGAGTAGACCATTCAGTCCCTCGAGCCTGTTTCACTATTCACTTAGATCAAATCTGATCTGTCTCGTAAATCCATTCAGCTGCTTTAGTTCCATGGCCCTTAATACCCTTGCCTATCAACCTCAGGGTTCATGGTATCGGAGATGGGGAATTACCTTGGGTAATTTTTTTTCGTTTCTAATACAATGGCACTGAAGTAAGTGATAGCACTTCTGATCTTGGAAAGAATGGTGCAAAGAGACCTCAGACAGACCAAAGGTTCAGCTGAAGACCCTGCACTTGGTTACTCAGTGGCCCATTGGGAGAGCACCAGTGCTTTGCTGTTATCATTTGTTTTTAAGGTTAGTGATATTCGAGTCCTAATCTTGGAATGGTATAAGCTCTTGGATCACAAAATAACCACTTGTTAAAAAAAAAAAATTTCCATTGGCTTACAGTTTTTGACGGTTTTACTTGGTTCATTGACACAAATAGATAAAACAAGTCTTCGTTTATGTCATTTCCAAAGTGCCAAATGAGAGACATTTGATTGAGACAGCACGTTGCAGTTTAGTTAATTGCTCATTTAGAAACTATCAGCAGAGATTAGTATTTTCATCTAGTTATCTAAGGGAATTGTGAAACGGGCTTAGTTTTGATGCATGTGTGTTTCAGACATTTTTGTTACCCTTAAGTCCTTTGTCTCCACGTCCCCTACATTAAAGAATCACCTCCCAGTTGATCAACTCTGATAAGTACCAGGAAATGAAGTGGAGCATTCCTTGGTCACTGGGGCCGAGATGAAAGTTTTTTTTTTAAGGGATAATTTAGTATTTGCCTAGATTTTATCCAGTTGTTAAAAGTGCTAACTGATTCATCACTTCAGTTGATGACTCTCTTCCAATGTCAACATGCCTGCATATTGCACATTGAAGTATTTTGTTTTTTTTAATGCCTGCCTTAAAAGGAGGAAACAAAATCTTAATGCAATCTGGTTCAAGTCACCTGCCTACGTCTAATCATGTAAAACTCTATGGTACTGGCGTGGGTTAGAAAGTGCAGAAGAGAATTTGCCGCTTGTATACGGTGTTTATTAGGACTATAGATTTTCTAAGATACATACAAATAGGCATTGCAGTGGGACTGTTTTGCAGTTGAAGCCCTATTTCATTTCTATTAGAAAAACCTAACCCAATTCCGAGGGAGGGGTGAAAGGCAAACAGCGAAAATCAGGCTGAGCACCTGATTCCATGGGCGGGGTTTTCTGGGCCCGCATGCCGCCGGGATCCTCTGGTCCCGCCACAAGTCAATGGACTCCTGGCTAGGGCACCGCCTCACCCGCGACAAGGCCGGAAAGTCCCGGCCCATGTGTCCGTTGACGGCATCCAGCTCTACCTCACCGCCATCTCCCTGGACCACCGCACTGTCTGCTTTGTCACCCTGCGTGTCCCACTTTGGTACTGAATGAGCAGAAATCTCCTCCCACCTAAACATTGGCAAGATCAACATTATTGATTGTCTTATGTCCCTGCTATAAGGCAGCCTATCTTCTGTCTTTGGCTGAACCAGATTGTTTGCACCTTAGTGTCTTATTTGACTTTGAGATGAGCTTCCAGCCACACACACATCACCAAAGCTGTGACTTGTGCCTCCGTAAACATCATCTGACTGTGCCCTGCCTCAGCTCATCTGCTGCTGAAACCCTGATCCATGACTTGATGATGCTCTCTAGCCTGCCTCCCATTTTCCACCCTTTGTAAAAGTGAGCTCGTTTGACACTACGCTGCTTGTACCAAGTCCATTCGCCCATCATTCCTGTGCTCACTGACCAGCATTGCCTCTCACTCTGGCAACGTCTCAGTTTTCAAATTCCTGCAGGGCCTCATCCATCTCGAAACCTGTAATCGCCTCCAGTCTCACAACTCTTGGTCTAAATCTGACCTCTTAGCATAGCCCTGATTTTAATCATTCTGTTGTTGGATGTGCCTTCAACTGTCTGGGATCTAAACTCTGGAATTCCCTCCCTAACCCTCTCTGCCTCTCTACGCATCTCACTTCCTTTAAAATGCTTCATAAGACTCATCGAGGTTTTGGTCATCTGTGTTAAATATCTCCTCGTGGGGCAGTGTCATTTTTTGATAACACTCCTGTGAAGCATCTTGCAAAGTTTTTTCTTTGTTAAAGGTGCTATAGAAATGTAAGGTGATTGGACCTACAGTGCCAAAAAGTACTCTACCCCTTGACATACCCATTTTCTCCAAGTTGACTGAAGAACTAGATCATATCCTCAGCCATCATTTATTCCAAACTGGGGCTGTGGGGATGGGGGCATGGGAAAGAGTAGGGGTGGGAGAAGGGCATGGGGCCATTTTTGAAAAGTACAGTTTCGGATTTGTTTTTGTTCAATTTTCTTCCAGACCTTTTATCTTCACTGGTATTAAAAAAAACAGCCTGAGGTTCGTGGTGATCCATTCCCAACATTCTGTACTGTATAGAATTGGTCCAGAATATTAAGTGATTTCAAAGAAACGTTTCCAAGGAATCCCAAATGGGACGCACATAATACTCCCTGAAGGCACATCAATAAGCTTGTCCCTTGCCTCAGCTATCTCAGACTAAACCTGATTGTTCACAACCGTGGTGCCATATTTCACCCCGAAGTGAGCTTGCAACCATACATTCATGCCACTGCTAAGACTGCCTATTTCCACCTCTGTAATATCACCCACCTTCTCCCTTGCCTCAGCTCATCTGCTGCCAGAATTTGTGCCTTTGTTCCCTCTGGACCGGATTATTCTAATGCACCCCTGACTGATAAAGGCCACCTGTATGATATTCAGCATTCAGATGCCAACAGGCATAGGCTTCTGATGGTGTGCCATGTGATGTTCGGGCCATGTTAGTCAGTGTGACTGCTTCATTGTGTTTCAACTTTAGACGTTGGCATGCATAGCTGACAATTAGTGCAAAAAATGATTTCCTGTTCTGTAATTAAAGTTATTTATTTAGATAAGGTCTTCAGAATTGCAGATTCTATAAACTTGAAGTCATCCAAAATTCTGCTGCCGGTGCCCTCATTTGTACCACATACCAATTGCCTATCGCTCCTGTGCTCATTGACCTACATTGCCTCTGGATCTGGCAGAACCTTGATTTTAAAATTCTCATCCTTATTTCCGAAATCCTCCAACGTTGCTGCCACCCCTACCTTTGGAATTTCTTCCAGACCTACAACCCTCTGTGTTATTGTGCTCAACTAATTCTGGCTGCTTGAGCATCCCAGATTTTAATCACTGCACCAATGGTGGCTGTGTCCTCGACAGCCTCGGCCCTAGGCTCTGGAATTCCCTGCCTTCACTTCACTGCTTCACTGCCTTGCTTGCTTCCCTTTAGGGCACTCCTTAAAACATACCTCTTCAACTTTTGGCCATATGCCCTAATATAGCCTTATATGGCTCAATGTCTAATTTTGCTTAATAACACCCCTGTGAATCACCTTGGGATATTTTATTACATTAAAGGTGTTATATAAATACAAGTTGCTTTTGTTGCTGTTTCTGAAAGGGGAAAAATATTCCCCCATAACACATTGCCATTCCAGTCATCCCAAAGCATGCAAAATATGATTGCATTGTGATAATTTTTGAAAGCTTATTTATTCCTTGAAGAATTTAAATCTGAGACAAATCAAAGGCGAGAGCAGATGGTGGAAAAGAATGTTCTCCGAGTGTTGCCGCTGATATTTGTCTGGCTGTGCTAGTGGTATAAGCATCGTCTCACCTGTGGTCCATTCATGTGTGACGAGTAAACACAGTTGAGATGTGTTTGCGGGAGACAGAAGGGGAGGGAGGAAAGGGGGGCTGGTGGCTAATTTTGTCCGTTCTGGAAGAGTTATAACTGAGTCGGGAGTCGGTGAGGTAGATGCGATGAATCTCCTGCGGTAGGCTGTTTCTTGAGGGAGGGCCAGAAATGAGGACTTCATGCTGTGTGTGTGGCTGCCTACAAGCCGCCTGTATGGTATTCAGCATTCAGATGCCAACAGGCATAGGCTTCTGATGGTGCGCCATGTGATGTTCTGGCCATGTTAGTCAGTGTGACTGCTTCATTGTGTTTCGACTTTAGATGTTGGCATGCACAGCTGACAATTAGTGCAAAAAATGATTTCCTGTTCTGTTATTAAGCTTATTCATTTAGATAAGGTCTTCAGAATTGCAGAAGAATGGTTAACTGTGTTCTTGAGAATCTTTTTTATCTCGTCACGGCCGATGAGGAAACCTGTCAGGACTTGGTTTTTCTTTCCCACTCCTCGATTGATTGTAACAGGATTTTTTTTTTTTTTTTGCAATTTATAAGGATTAATTCCGTGTCTGTGCTTAACCATTTACGTGCTGATTGCAAAGAACTTAGTCTGAGAGGCTTTCTTGAATTTAAACGCAAGGTGATTAGTTTTTATTCAGCTAAGAATCCACGCAAATGAAGGTATTTAAGATGATAAACCCACATCCCAGCCTTCGTGATACACAGGCACACAGGCACACGGACACATGGACACACACACACACACACACACACACACACACAGACAGGCACACGCCCACACAGACAGGCACACAGGGACACACGGACACACACAGACAGGCATATGCACACGGACACACACACAGACAGGCACACACACACGGACGGACACACGGACACACACACAGACAGGCACACGGGGACACACACACAGGCACACGCACATGGACACACACAGACAGGCACACACACACGGACACGCACACATACACACACACACAGACAGGCTCACGGACTCACACACAGAGAGGCACACACACACGGACACACACACACAGGTACGAGGCTACAAAATTACAAGTTATATAGTAGAAGGTTACTTTTTGGCCAAATTTAAAATGTAATGATAAAAGGTAAAAAAAAATAGAATGCACTGTTCATGAATTGTTTGTTGGTGTTCGAGGCTGAGGTAGATTTTTTTTCCATGATGCTCTTGAAATTCCAGTGGAGTTGAGGCTGATGTAAAGCAATCTCTGGAGATGGCCTCTTTTTTGTTTTAAACCTAATCCGTCTGTTCCAAAAGTTAATGATATTGCGCCTGATGATCCTTTCGATAGAAATGTCCTGTCTCTGATGGATTTCAAACTGTAACAGACAGCGGGTGGAATATTACAGCCCCTCTCACTGGCGGGATCTTCTGGTCCTGCCAGAGCCATTGGAGTTTTGAATGGCTCACCATGTTTTATGGCCCTGCCTCCTGCCAAGACAGAGCTGTAAAGTTCAGCCCACATCTTGGACTTGAGACGGAAGCCGGGGAGATATGCTGTTACTGCTCCATTGGCAGCTCTCTTCTCGACTGTCCCTGATGCAGATTGGGTGTTCTCATAAGAGACATTTCAAAAATGGTTATTCTGGTCACATGAGCTCCCCCCCCCCCCCCTTAATGCTTTCAGAAGGTAATTGATTAGCTCACATCTGGACAGACGTGGCTATTGTTTGTAAAATAAAAACAAACGCTGGAAAAACTCAACAGGTCTGGCACCACCTGTGGAGAGAAAACCAGAGCTAGCGTTCCGAGTCCACAAACTCCTCTTCAGAGCCAAAGAGAAGGGCTATTGTTTTATGGCCTAGGTGATTAGATTCTGTCATGTCCCAACCGTACTTATAAATAGACCATTCTTTCTTGCGATCAGCTGGAAAGAACACCTTCTATGTAGCCACGTGTCCTGGTAGATTTTCTGTCTCTGCCTGAAAAAGAGGCTTTATAGAAATGCAAATGGAAAGAGCCAGTATAGTTTCAGTTAACCTTTACAAGTAATTATTTATATCAATAGGTGTGAAATTCCCTAAGAGATTGCCTTGGCATGCCTTAATTGTAATCCACATTGAAACCTTCCAGAAACTGGCCAACTTGTAATACCAGATGCCAGGTTACCTGTGGCAGCCATCTTAAGTCA